>NC_031768.1:103936931-104221380 GCF_001522545.3 Parus major
GGACTACTGCTAGTTGTGGATGTCTGTGAGGTGTGGTTTGCCAGATGCTGTAAGGCACAACCATCTTACTTTGGCTTTCTGATCTCTTTCCTTGGCTCAGAGGGCAGCTGATGTGCTTGAAAGTTTGTTTATTTACACCAGAAAAGGAATATTCAGGGGTCAGCCTTTACCACATTTATTAATCCAACTTTATCTGGCATCTTATTAGTAACCTCAGCTGCTGTGTCACATAAATTAGCTTGTCTTTACAAGCATTACATAATAAATAAAACAAATTTGACTCTCCAAAGGTTTTGATTTAGTCTGTGATCTGTTTGCATTCACTATGAGATTTCAGTGGGAATACTGAATGTCTTTTTTTTTTAAAAGTGCTTTTTCCATCCCATCCTTGTGGACTACTCTAACTGGGAAAAGTTTGTGATTAACTAAATAGAGCATGGAAAGAAATGGGTCTAGTTTGTCACTTCATCTCATTTTAAAAGCTGAAAATGAATTATTTAAGCAATGAGATAGTATGGACTTTGCATCAGTGCTGATCAACACCCGTTCTGGATGTTTGCCTTGTTTCCCATCATGTGTACATGTGAACAGTACAATAAACAGCACTAAATGACAAACTAATATTTCTTGTAAAGATTTGGCATTATTCTTTCTCTTGGTGTTTTTTGAGAGTTTCCTCCACTAAAAGTTATAGGTGATGGAAACCCTGCAGTCCTATTTTAAGACCTGCAATGATCAAATGCATTCAAAACCAGATGTTATTTGCTGGGTTTTTGTAGACATTTCCTTTTTTCTTCTTGCTAATTACATACATAAATTGGAATTTGTATGTTTTCAGTTTGAACTTTCTTTTTCTTGTTGCTTTTTCTTTTTTTCTGGTATATAACCTGCCAGGTTTTGATTTGCACGGTGCAGTTGTTCCCAGGGCAGGTAACCTAGCATTCCTTTGGATGGAAATGAACTGGAGGATGCAGTCCTGAAGAAACCCTGATCCCTCCAGTGGCTGGGGTTACTCAATTTGTGTGACCAGGCTGGAGCCAGTCCTACCATTCCCAGCTGATCAGCACAGCCCTGCAAATCTGGTTCCTTGGATCACATCACTTTTTTCTGGCAAAGTCTGGGATGCTCTGACAAGGCTGTCAGATGGACTCACCTGCATATTTTTTCTTAACAGAAACACTCCAAAAACACCCGAGAAGCTTTTATAAAATCTTGTTAAGATTTTATTTAAAAAGAAAATAAACCTGTGAATTTCTCAAACACAGAAATCCATATCTGGGTGAAACAGAATAAATTAAAATTGAAAATTTAGCAAAAAAATTCTCCCCCTGCTTCCTGTTTCCTTTCAGAGAAAATCCTTTTGTTCAGCTTTACTTTCAGTCTGGTAACTTTTAGTAGCTTTTTAGGTTGTAAAACTTATGTGGTCTCTTTTGAAATCCTCAGAAAACCTATATTTTCATTGTCTCTGCAACATGTCTTTGTGTCTGGTTTTCCATTCCCCAGATACATCTGGTCAGTAATTTCCAGGAAGGAGGAATTTTCCTAGGCAGACTGTAAAGGGAATTACATAGTCCAATATGCTAGAGCAGGGAAAATCTTTCAGTAAGACACTGCATGTGCAATAAAATGTGGTTATACAGATTGTTATAAGTAAGTTTCTATATTTGGTGGGAAGGGGAAGGAATTCATTAAATCTGTTGTATTTTATATATTAAAACCAATTGTTAAAAATATGTATATATATATATAAATGTCTGTCTCAGTCTATAGAAGCTCAGAAATGGCTTTGTTTTTATTGCTTCTGAATTTATTCCAAGGTGCTTGGGGAGGAAGAAGGGGAAGGATCTGTGCCGAGGGCACAGCACTCCCTGATTTTATATCATTTGTGCTGTGTTTTGCACATCATTTGTAAACGACCCAAACACACTGAATGGTTTGGGAACATCAGCTCTTTTATGCATTGGCCTTTGGGCTTACTTAATGGAGTGTTTTAGAAAGTCTTCATGTTATTACCATCAAATGTGGGCTAAGCCAGCATAAAAGTTAGGTTTTATTTGGAGGGAAGTGTAGGAAACAAAGTATGATATGCATTGCCCTGGGATCACTGTAATCTGTTATTGATCAGCCTTGGTACACAACAGATCCATTCTCTTCTTCCTGGTCTCTGAAAACTAGTTATGGATACTCCATGGCACCTTTTTATACTGAAAACTGCACAGTTTTTGTTTAAGTAAAAATTGGTCTTTTCTGAGTGCAAAATCAGTAATGAACTAAAGCTAAGTAGTCTCATGACTACTGCTCACTCGTAACTTCAGTTAAAACCTCAGGTTGTTCTGCTTATTCTATCACAACCTCCTGTCATTTTCCCTCTCTGCTGTTCTTTTATATCTTTGCTGCTGAAATCTCAGCATTTTTTACAGTACATTTTAATTTCATCTTCACTACTTCAAACATTCTCCCTTTCCGCACATCCAAAATGTTGACATCATTATCAACTGCATTGCTCTGATCACAGTTCCCTCCTTCCTAAATTATTGATCAGGATTTTCTCTTTCACATACAGTTCATGTTTCTCCTTGTGCTTTATATATTTATTCTAAACTGCTCTCCGGGTGATCCTCTCCACACTGCTCCCTTCTCTCCCCACCTTTTTTCCCCGCGGCACTTGGAATATGTTTGTCTCTGTTAACCTTGCAAAGCACAGCCATCCTTCTCTTTGTAAGCACTTTTTGATAATCTGTATGTTGGGAAAAGCCTGTAAGTGTAGGCACCCCTTGAAGAACCCATTTACAGCATAAGATGAGGTTTTACTCTGGTTCCCTTCAGCACCTGATGACAAAAGCACTTCTGTCATCTCTCCATGATAGGTGCCTCAGGGGAATGGAGCTGATGGGACCCTGAGCTCTGGGCACTGTGTTTGGATTCCTTTGAACTTTTAATGTCACAGTCTGCCTCAATTTCAGCTGATGGCCCAATAAAAAGAAAAAAAAAAAAAAAAAAAAGCTAAAAAAACCTCATTCTACCTATCTGTTAATATAATTTTTACAGCATTGTGGGATATTTTCTTTTGTGAAACCTCAGATGATGTTCCTAGATTTTTGTTACAGCTTTGAAGGTGCTTGTTTGGGTTTTTGGAGGTTTTTTTTTTTTTATTTTTTTCTTTTGTTTTTTAATTGCATTTCATTTTAAAATCTAAAATGCATCTGAATGTTTCCTCAATCAATTTCTCAGTCAGCATTAGCACTCAACTGGCCTTTGGGTCACTTCCAGATGATTAATAAGAGGAATGTCCTAGACAATGTTGAATTAGAGTTGTAGAACCCTGCATGTTTGTTTGGAACACAGAGTTTGCTTCTGTGTCCAGCAGCAGCAATGCTTCTCTTTGCAGCTGCCCACAAATATCCTGCTTAAAAATGTGTATTTCTGCAGTGGAATGTTTTGAGTAATGCAGGTTTCTTTTCTCCCAGCACCAACAGCTAATGCACTTTCTAGTAAATAACAATGGCAGTTTGTCTTGGCATTTGGTTGATAGTCAAAAATCTTGATTTTTTAGTAAAATATTTTTAGATCTTGTTTGATTCATACATTCAAGTTTGAACCTTCACCCCAGTTTCCATAATATAAGAAGCAGAGTCTTTAAAGATTTAATGTAGGAGTTTATCAGCCAACTGGTAGAATGGTGTTTTATTGTAGAAATTAGACAAAATGTTACCCTGAAAAAGTCTCTGCATTTGGAGAGCCTAATTTCATTTTGATATATTTAGAAAGATGCAATTACATATTCTGGAGGAGGACAAAGCTTCTGTCATTTCTCAGTTACATCTGGGGAGAGCTTTTTATGAAAGTGGAGATGCACTGGAAGAGACAAACCCACAAGGTTTCTTACAACATTGCCACACTAAGGCTCCTTGAAGCTTCTCGAAAATACCTGGGCTTTTTTTGCAGAAAATGTTAGCCTTAGGGGAGCAAAATACTTCTTTTTAGTTGCTAATTGATCTTAAAATATTTCCGATTCCATTAAGTACAGAAAAGCTGTGCAGAGGTTGAGATTTCAATTAAGATTATCTTGCAGCAATATTTTGTCATTAAAGTATTAGAAGTTTCATTGGCTAATAGCATTTTTATTAAGAAAGACAATCTTACAGGGAATCTTATTTGACACAGGCTTTTTTGTTGCTGTTGTTTTTGCTTACAAGCTGTGCTTGAGCTACTGCAGCGTTCCCAGTGCAAGAATTCAGATTATTCTTCTTCTTCTGGGTTCTTGTCTGAGCAGAGCCTACAAGTGAGCTATAGCCAAGTGCCCAAACAGAATAATATCCACATGAGTGTGTGTGCAGAGGTCTGCAGCAGTTTTCAAGACAATGAATAGATAGATGTTTCTAGTTTTAATGGTGCCTTTGAGCAAGTAACATTTCCACTCTTCATGAGATTGAAGGGCCGTAATTTTAATATAGTCTTCTGTACACTATCACATTTTTTCCAATCCATTTCACAGGGAAATTGTCCATTGTTAGAAAGATATTCTTTGCATGGTTTGGTCCATCATTGTCACACTATTAACCTTCAAGTATTATGCAGACAATTGACATAAACTAAAAGAAACTAAAATCAAGGTGTTCTCCCTTATTTTTGCCGATTAGGTGACAGGCATTAAGTAACATGCTCTTAATTTGACTGACAACAGACCACGAACGTGATACTTGTATATTACAGGAATTAACTATAGGAAGAATTTGGAAGATGTCACTGTTAGCAGCGTGTTTCTTCTCCCCTTTAAGTACCACAACAAATGACTACCTAGACTTGAGCACTGACCTGTGCTCCAGACAGCTTTCCATGGGGAGGAAAAGTGTGTTCAGCTCTGCTGGCTGTAGTACTAACCCACATCCAAGAGGATCATTGTTTGCTTTGATAATCTACACAGGCTAGGCTTTGCTATTTCCTTCTCACACTTTTATAATCAAAATTAAATTAAAATTGAAGCACTGAACACAGTGCTGGAAAGATGATGTTCAATATATTTTAAAATAGTGGCTATTGTTGTCAAGCTCATCAAAACTTTGAGGTGTATGTAGGTATGCTTTGAGATAGAATCCATGTAAATCCCTCTGTATAGGAATAATTGAGCCAGTTGCTATTTTGCCTGTTTTAAGATCTCTCAAGTTGTTGGAGGAGAAATTTTGTATTGGTTGAAACAAAAATATGTGTAAGAACCCAATATTTTCTTCCTGGGTGATTTACAAGAATTTGGTCATCTTGAAGTTAAAGGTGACTTTTTCTCTTATAGTTATTTCAAAGGTTACCTACATATGGAGAGCTAAATTAGACACAAATGGACAGATTTTGGTGGTCCCATAGGGGATTTATTCCTTAATTCTTGCGCTGGTACTGTGGACATGGTTCTCTTTAAAATTACATTCCTGCCTTTCCTCCCAATAAAACCACCTTCCTGGAAACACCCAACTCCTATGGACTTCTGAAAATTCTCTTAAGTCTTCTGTCACAACAAGAAGGGTCCTGCTACTTTGCCAAGTTGGCATGGGGAAAATCTCCTCTTGCCTGCTGCTAATGAAGAATTTGACTCCCTGCTTCATCACCCAGGCTGGTTGGTGCTGTGCCCCATTCTGAGTGTGGCTTAGGGGGCAGGGAAATGGGAGGTGGGAATCAACAGGTCTGAAAGGAAGCAGGTCCAGAGTGTTTATTCTACCCACTCATCCCCACCCTGTAAACCACCTACTCAGGACAGAATGCTTTTTCAAGGACTGCCAAACATTTTCCTAATGACTGAAGAAAACTGCTGGTTTTCTTTTCACAAAATGAGTAAAATTTCTGACTGGAAAGTCACAACTCAGCATTAGATACAGCGGTTTCATAGGCATGTCTAAGGGATCCTTAATGCCAGTGTGTTGTATGGTAAAAAAAAATAGGTGAATGCATTTTGTGCTTATATAAAGTTTCAAAGCAAGTCCTAAACTAATTTATTCCCTTTAAAATATTTGTGGGTTTGTGTGTATGCTTATCAATGGGTGGAGACCTGAGAAGTCTGGAAATGTTCATACAGTAAAGTATTTTTTACTAGTTTTCATTAAACCATAAAATATAAGGATATGCTCTAAATTAGGTTTTTGTTGTGCTAAACTATTAAACTTTTGCCGTAATGTGAGATTACCAATTCTAACTGTCACCATCTTATTGCAATTAGTCTTATCTCTGATACCTCAAAAAAAAAAATCACTGTGTTGCTTTCTGGATTTTGTAATAAAGAATTAGCAGGGAGAGAAATGTTTCTTTTATTTCAGAAATTCATAACAGCTGTTTGTCAATATTTTGAAGTAGGAACAGAGAAAGACATGAAATATTAAAAGTATGCCAAATCCCATCCTTTCTGCAAGCATGTCTTTGATTTCTGTAGCTCTGTTTAGTCTGGGTTATTTATACTTTTCCAAGAAGAATAATTTAAACATTCATATTCCTAGATCTCAGTTAAATATTTATCTAAGTTTATAAAGCTGTTTCTGCTGATTAGTGAGCTACCTGTTATGGGAGAACAAAGAAACTCAAAAGGCAGCAAATTAAGGTCACAGGTCAGTGTTCAGGCAAAATAGAGCTGGGCTACCAAATGATTTTCAGTTATTAAGCCAATAAATCAGGCAGATGTTGATAGATGCAAGCACTGGGGCAGTGTGTCAGCCTCATGAAAAAATTGTTTAACAGATTCAGGTGATCAATGCTGTCAGAATCCTGCATGTGGAAAAATAAGATGACAAATTGAGCTGTAAGGCTGTGACACCAGAGATTATTATGCGCCCCCTCTTCCCACTCCCCACCACTGTCACCATTGTTTTACCTTTAGCCTAAAAGCAGAAGCACACAAATAAATAAATAAAATTATGTATCTATCCATTTATGTCCCTTGGAAAGCCCACAAGTGAGGCAGAAGGCTAATGGATTTTCAGAGCAAATGCAACCTGCTGCATAAGCCCTGACTGAAGAGCTCTGAAGGGGAAGGGAATAGATAAAGGGGTATTGAATTATTAATGGACTCTATGATAGTGGTCTAATTAAAGCTAAAGAGTTATCACTTTTTATTAATGGCACAATGAAAACAAAAATAACCCATCAAAAGTCATTAGGATAGAAATGATCCTAAAATTGAATACCTTTTCATGGAGAAAAGCACTGCATTCTATTTTACAGGAGTTTCTGGGGTTTGCATGTTGTAAAACATATAGCCAAAAAATATGCCTTTTTTTTTTTTTTTTTTTTTAATGACACCAGCAGAGTAATCCAGTGATTGCTGTTGAAGGCTTGGGCCTCGCTGTTTTCTCCAAGTGAAGACACTTAAGTCTGACAACAAAAAGAAAGTGGTCTCTATGAAAAAGATTTTCTTTCCATTCAATGTATCTGTAATCATGAGACACTAAAGGCTGAATGCCATGCTTTTTCAGGGTTTTTTTTTTTTTTTGTTGTCCTTGTTTTTTCTTTAAAGATAGAAGTGTTTAGAATATGTGTTTTTTGGTAAATTGAAAACTGGATCCAACAGAAGCTGGTCACAGCAAGGTCTGGGCTCACCAGCCCAAACCACCCCGGTGCCTGGTACCAGAGATGCAAACTGTTGTTGTGGTGAGGTGTGGGTGACTCAGTTTTCCTCCTGGGCCAAGCAGGAGTCCTCTCCTGATTTCCCTGATGCAGTGGGAGATAAGCCACTGTCTTTGCTGCAGTGCTGGAAGAGCACGCGTGCGACGTGACGCACAAATTGTCAAGCATTCAGCTCATTTGCAAGCTGTTAAATATCACAAGGCTGCGAGAGTGATGACTTTATGGGAAAAATTAGCTGAGGGAAACAACAAAAAACATTCATGTCTATCTTAGGAGATACCTGAAAGCCAGCCTGAACTGTCATCAGGGCGTTTAAGATGTTTTCAGCAGTTATTCTGTCAGAGATATCAGATTACTGCTGTTACCTGTCTCATAGATGGACAGAAAAGTGCTGTGTATGTGAGTTTTTTGCCAACAAGCTCTTCCAGAGAAAAATAAATTGTTCTTTGAATGACACCAATTCCCTGTTTGTTTATCTGTCCCTGATTTTTTTCTTTAATGGTCTGTCCTATGCCCTGGCCCCAGCACCCTCAGATGGTAGATGGAATCTCTTTATAGAAGCCTGGAGACAACTGCCTTTCTCAAAATGAAACTAAGTTGTTGGATGGAAAATATAGATATGCCAAAATATATTTTTTTCTCCTTTAAATTTTCCCTCAGGTCTTTAGTTCAGTTCATAGTGCCAAAGTCATGGTAGATAATAATTGCTAATGATTTGAGAGAAGTGAATGACTAGAATATTCTAGTTCAGCTCAGATTTTTTACACAAAAATATAAATGGGCAAAGTGTACCTTGCTCAAAGGTGCCTTTTTTTCTCTTCTGCATTGAACACAGGCCAAAACAGCTGCAGCCCTTGAGTATAAGCCACCAGCAGAATTCAGATTGGCAGTGCACTCCTTACTGTGGGGTGTCAGGGGTGAGAACAAAGCTCTTATTGGCAAACAGGAGCACAAATACTTGTCACCCACATACACAACCATGCAGAACATTTTGCTGTCACAAAATAACTCTGCACACCTGGCTTGGGGGGCAGTGTTTGCTGCAGCTGATTACAGATGTTCTTCTCCAAACACCACCTTTATTTTTCCTCAGGTAAGCCACAAAAGGGAGCTCTGCAGCATCATTCACACAAGTGCTGTGGTAGCGATGCTGACACTGTCAACAGCACACTTCTGGCCCCGTGATGTACAAGCTGCTCCATCACACAGCTGTCACACAACTGTCTCTTAGATCTCCTGGATGATGATTTTAGGCTATTTTAGGCAGTTCTACTTCTTCTTGTTTCATGTGGGGAAAAAAAAAAAAAAAGGCAATAAGAAGAGATAGAAAACAACAATTTATTAATATCATACAGACTTGTGAAATATTGCTTCCTCTGAGATCATGCAGTAATGTATGAGCAACATAGATCAGTTTGTGAAGTTAATTTCTTTCAAGAAATTCTGTGTGTTGCAGGAAACTGCATAAATAGTCTATAACAGTGCCATTTGCTACACTGAAGCAATAACCATTTATTTTGGTGAGTTCCAGAGGTAAAGTATGAGGGTCTTTTATTATTAACCCCAGTGTTCCCTGCTTAGGTTTATTTCTTCTTTGTGGAAACCTGAAAACCTGCTTTTGTCAACTTTTAATTTTCATACAGAGAGGGAATTGAAAAGAGCCAAGTGGACACCCTAGGGACCAAGACATCAGAGGTGATGTATGTTGTCATTTTAATGGAGACACATTAACAGTTTCTGAATGCACAGTGTATTTACCCTGTGCGCCTGTAAAAACTGCCTTGAAATTTGGGCTGAAAAAGAAAAATATAAGTCTTTGGTTTATCATGTGTATAGCAAACTGTCAGAAGTCTGCATGTGGTTTTATAATTAAAGGCCACTGTACTAATATAACAGTGTTGTTAATGAGTCTTCATTATTGAGGGTTTCTTCTCAGGTAGAACTTAGGGTGCTGTACACTATCATTTTAAAGCAGCATGAGTACAATGGCAATTTATTAAAATATTGTTAATTCTCTCAATACGACCATGAGGCTAATTAAATATAACAAGTTTCCTTCTGGGATTGGTTCCACAGTCTGCAGGCTGTTCTCTCACCAGATCCTTTGGGGTTTTCCATCTGTGTGGGAGACCAAGAGCAGCCCCATGCAACACAATTTTATGCACTTGAAGAGATTTGTGATTCCCTGACAGAGAGGTGAAAATTACATTTATCTCTTGATTGTCTCCAAGAATGAGGGGCAAAAATTATTGATCTAAAAGTTTGTCTTAAAGCTGTTAAATTTTTTCTTCCTCTTAATGCTGGGGCTCTGTTTTCTGGTAAGTTAAACATGGCTGCAAAAACATGACAGCCCAATTTCTGAGGCAAACTGATGAGAAACTGCTCCTATCCCTCCCTGATTTAATTTTCTTTAGGTATCATATCCCTGTGGTCAGCTGGGCTCAGCTGTCCCAGCTGTGTCCCCTCCCAACTCCTTGTGCACCTCCAGTCTAACTTGCTGGTGAAAAAGTCTTGGCTCTTTGCAAACGCTGCTTGGTGATAACAAAAACATCCCTGTGTTTTCAGCACAAATCCTATGGAGAAAATAATTGTACTCAGCCAAAATGAGCACAGCTGTTACCACCTGGCTTGGAACAAAGTCACACCATGGATATTATACCAGTGAAAGGGTATAAAGAGTCTTGTCCAAGATCCTAAGAGTTTCATGAGATGCTGTTTAATTTATGGCTAACATGTGAATAGCATCATAGACTAAAACTGCCTAGTTAACATCCTTTCAATCAGATCAGTACCAAAGCAGTTTATTGACTTATTAATGACACATATTTAACCAGCAATTTTGAAACTCTAAGTATCAATATCATTGATTCAGCCAATGCACAGAAGTATTCAACATCCAGGCAATGTTAAGTAATGCCTAGAAATATCCAGTCATCCTTTCTGTAGCTAATCCCCAAAAGCTCTCAGCACACCCACACCAAGTTAGGATGTCCCCACACTGTACATGCTTGAAATTCTGCGTGTTGAAGTCTCTCACACTCCTTACACTGTCTGGCCTTTCTTACCCTCTGTTGTCTGAGCCATTTTGCCAGGAGGGGCCGGTGGTAGCCATTCCCACAGAGTGACTTCTGTCTCTAGTAGACAGATGAATGTGTGCTCACCTGGACTACACAGCATGAAATGTTTACAGGTCTAACCTTTCTCTAAAAAACAAACAGTAGCAATAACAACAATATGACAGACTTGCATTTTAAATGTTTTTCTTCTGAGTAACAATGAGACCTCTCAATTTAAAAGGCTCTATCATAAACACCTTTTTAGCAAAAAGCTTGAGAGTATTTCCTTCAACTATTCTGTATGAGAATCTAGATTGTTTATCAAAAGGAGTGAATACAGGCCATACTCACAGGATTTGATTTCCATAAATGAGATTGTGGTCAGAGAAAAGCACATTGTTTTTATTTCAATATGTATTTTCTGCAAACTATTTTCAGCAAAGCTATTGGAGTTGATGCCTCTTTTTTTTTTTTTCCCCCTTTTTTTCCTTTTTAGCTCCTTATCTCGTATTTTCCAAGGCTGGAAGTAATCAGTTTTCTGTTTTGCTAACATAAGAGACGTTACTAAATAGTTTAGCTTAAACCCTCAGGACAGGCTTGACTAATGCTCCATTTTTATGCCTCCTTCCAGTGCTCATGTAGGTATTTTTTGTATGCTAAATCTGTGTGTGTCTTCTTCTCTGATATTTCTGCTCCAGAGCTGAAATGTCTGTCTCTGTAATGCCAGCTCTGGAAGCCCTTGTAAGTGTTCCAGGTACATGACAACTACCAACCCCTGCTTCAATTTCCTCATGCTTCCCATTCTGTTTTCTCTTGGAAGCTGAGCTGGTTGACCACGTTACAAAGCACACACATTCATGTCTAGAGACAGGTAGGGTGGGCTTCCTGAACTTGAAACTTTGTAAGGCCTGCTTTAAGTCAGAAAATTCTTTGTTTTACATTGTTGTCAGGAGCCCTTTTACACTTGAGGTGATGCACTTAATCTAACATTTTTGTAGATTGAAGAAATAGTTTGGACCTCAAAATTCTGGAAGAACTGTTGTCTCTTGGACTGTTTTTCTCCATATCTGTTTTTAAGTGTAATAAAGGTGTGCCATACTTTCTTGAATATTTAAATCTTTGATCAAAGCATATGTATAGCAAATAACCAGTAAATTGAGTGCACTAGAATAAATTGTGTAACTTCCTTTCAGATTATCCCATAATCTCCAGGCAGTGTTTCTTACTTTGAATACTAATTATCTTGCAACTTAATTGAGCCACAAATTACCCATAATTATCTATTTTCCATGGTAAAACAAAACCTGTAATTATGCTTTTTTCCATGCCTTGAATTTATACATGGTGTGAAAAAGAAATTAGGCCAATGTGTACTGAGCTAACAAGACTGAGTTTATTCTTTTAGCCCTGAACTTCTTCATAGCTGTGTAATTTGATTTTAAGAAAGTCAGAAATGTCCTTCAGAGAAGAAACAATCTGCTTCAGGGTGTGGATAGTGGAGGTGTAGTCTAAAGTGTGTGTTTATTTATCCTTATCCTCACCACTTCATCCTGAGTTAAGGTGTGTGGTCATAGTTCACTGTAATACTGCTCTTTCCCTCATACTGTGGCTTTTGGAGATGTGAAATTGTTTACAGCCAGCAGACAGGGCCTTGAACAGCTCCAGGATGAAGTGACCTTTGAAGGTGCTGAAAGTTATCCATCTCTGTCTGAAGCAGGGTAATTGAGACTCCACCTCAGCTTTGCCTGAATTAAGTCATTAGGCAACCAAAAACAAACCTAATATTCCCCAGAGTAGAATAGATACAAATCTTTAGGATAATGCAGTCATAAACATTATAACCTGAGTTCTGGCATCTCATTTTACAAGGGCCAGTAGATGACATGCTCTAAAACAAATATAATGCAGGAAAGTCAGAAACCAGATAAAAGGTTTTGAATCATGTCTGGGGTGTATCTCTGTTATGTGTCCCATGATGGAGCACCTGCACCGAGGCTTTCTAGAAATGACATATCACAAAAAGGTCAGATATCATGCAATTCCTCTGCTGAGGCATCTGTCAAGTCATGTTTGCTGTCAAAACAAGGTAATGTCCTGAAAGGAAGCAGCATGTTTTGCTACTGTCTGCAGCATATGGCACTGGAAATGCATGTCAGTGAAGCTAAAGTCATGCCACGTACCTGCTTTCCAGCTGTAACGTGTTATTTGTCATAAAAAGCTGCAGTTGTTTAATTTTTCATTAACTGTTTTCATGTCTTCACATATTGCTTCACACACTGGATTAAAAGCAAAAACCAGGAAGCCTCTTTGTTCATTGTAGAACTGTGCAATGCCAGAAGGCCATGTGTATTAAAAACATCATTAGAAAAAATATGAGGCTGATTGTCATTTACACAAAGGCCGATTCAACAGTGCACAACAATGTTATTTTAAATAATCCAGAGTAAACTGTGTATCAGGCCCAAATACTTGAATTTAATTCTAACTAACTAGGATAGGAGTCTTCTTTTGAAAGTCCTTTGTGTAAATCTCAAGCTCTTTCAAAGACATGTAATGTCCTTGAATGCTAATGTTTTTAGTGGGGAATGTAGATGATGAAATGTGATTTTAAATCTGCATGGATACCACAGTGCTAGTAGCACTAGAAAGAAATATGTTGGATGAAAGATGAAAGGCTCAGATTCCTCCCTATCGGCTCCACACAAAAAGAAGTCACTGAATTCCAGTGAAATAAAGGCTAAAGAACCTGATTCCTTTACCTTTTTTAAACATTTGCCAAGTAGAAGGAATTTAATTTCTTATTTTATGTCCTTACAGTAGAGAAGTTGTGTCTTGTTTTACAGGTCAGTGCACCCAAAACTTGCCTAGGCCTTGGAGAGGCTGTTAAAGGTAATAGGTAGGTGCAATTTCTAGTGAGGACAGCCTTTAAACACTAACTACCTTGATTTGGGAAGATAGCAATTTATAATTGCTCCATACCATGTGCATTTAAACTCCTTGAGCAGCTACTGCTTTAGAAAAGAAGTTGCACTATATTGAACATTAATTCCTGTAATTTTGTGCCTTTCTCTCGTCTGGGAAAAAAGTAATTTGATTGTTGCATGGAAATAAAGTCATAAAGCTCTGGTGTTTGCAAACTTCTCTCCTTGTTTTTTGCCAGTTCATTGCTATTCAGAATTATACTGGTATTATTGCAGTGTATTATAAAGAGATCTGTGTCTGGTAGAAATCAGAACAGCCTGGCTTCTGTGCTACACTTGTGATTTTAATCAAAGTATGATTACTGCACTGTTGTGAATATGTAAATCAGAAAATACTCAGTGAGATTACTCAGCACTTTGTGACAGCAGAAACTGGAGGTACTGTGTTCCCATCTAGGAATAAAGGCTGGTAATCATTAGGGCTGAATGTTGAACCTGCAAACTTTGTGAAAAGCACAGCCTTGCTGTGTGAACGTGTCAGAAATACAACTTTTTTTTCAAAGTACAGCAGTACATGAGGTCTGTGAACCCAGAAAATATATACTTAATATACTTATATTTTTTATAAATAAAAATATACTTAAGATCTGCTTTAAAAATTAGCAAACTTCCCAACCCCAAAGCCCTAGGAGTAAATTGAGGAAAGTTGTTACAGGAAATTACAGCTTATATAGGGGGAAAAAAAATAAAAAAAAAAAAAGATAGTTTCATTTAGCTATTTTAGAAAGTATATTAAACAGCAGCTGTCTTCTTAGTTAAGAGGATTTTGTTTGGCTGGTCCTTCAAAGATGGCAAGAGCATTTAAAATGAACTGTTGACAATGGCAAAATCCCAATGAATTATGAATGTAGTGAGAAATCCATGAACCTATTTACTTGGATAGATCTAGACAGAGCATTTACTTTTGAGACCTCACTTCTTTAGCTGAAAATTGGGGCACTCCAAACTTTACTTTGGTTCGAGTTTCCTTTGGAGTACAGAAACAGGCTTGTGGCTCACACAACAGCCTGCCCCACCTCAGACAAATGTAGATCTCACATAAAGTTGAGTTCTTTAAAGTTTACATTCCCAAGCCAGGAATTCTCTATCATTTGGATTGATTTTTCTATAATTTCCCAAGCTTTTAAAGTCTTTTAAGCTTTTAAGGCTTATATCTCTAAAATGCTTGATTGGGGATTCTTTTAAGCGTGCTTAATCATAGGTAACACAAGGCAATGGAAAATCAGCCATGCTCTTCAAAACATGATGTATTACATTGCAAGGGGTATTTCAAAGATTCTTCATGTGTCAGTGTGAAAAAGACAGATCAATACACAGGCTGAGCATATATGATGGATATTAACATAATTATGTCACAGAAAACAAGACTAGATCGTGTATTTCTCACCAGTGTTACCTCTGGAATCAGTGGAAGTCTTCTACTTTTAGTCCTTTTTCATCAACTTTGAAAGAATTAAGCAAGCAGAAATCCTATGCTGCTCTTTATGGTGTCTGCACTTTCAGAGTTGACTATTTCTTTTTTTTTTTCCCTTCATTTCTTCATATCTTCTCACAGAGAAATGCAGTGACACAAAATAAATGTACCTTGTCTTTCATTGCTAGCTCATGCTTTGAAATACTTAATGTGAGGCAGAAAACATGTCCTTTAAACTCACTACTTTTTTTTCTTCCCTGATGTTGTACCTTGAGTCTAAGGGGAAGAAAACTAAATTTCCTCATCAGCAAAGAATTCTTAATGAGAGGAATTGTTTATGCATCTTTTCATAATTTAATCCTCAAAACCTTCAGAATTACCTGGTCTACAGGGATATTGAAGAAATATGTTTTAAACACCTGTTTTTCTTCATATTGTTGTCTTGAGAGCCTTTGCAGATGCCAAAAGTATTCAGGTTACATTGTCTGACATCTAAAAATCTGGTCTACAATATTTTCATTAATATTATTCTATATATCTGTTTTACTGTAAGATTCTTTTTAATGCCTTTTAGTATATAAAAAAAAGCCAACAAAGTCTGAATCAGGTCATCCAGTGAAAGTAAGATCTGGGAAAGCGCTATTAGGTGGGTTAACTTTTAATAACACCTATTTTGTTGCCTGTCTGGTGTTCACCTATAAAGTTTATTGGTTATAATAAAGAGTCATTGATTCAGTAATGCTAACAAGTCTGTTTCAAACTTAAGAATTTATTTCAAAATGTTGCAAAAGGAACAAATGGTATTTTTTTAAGCAGAGGGAGTAGGTTAGGAAGCCATCTTAAATGTGCACAGACATACCTTTACATTGCATTTTAATCACTGAAGGGGAAACTGAAGCTTGGATAAAGTAAATTGTATGTGCAGGCAGCAATGAGGTTTGTTTCTGTAGCCAATTTAAAAGTGATTAAACAGCTTTATTTTTTGGTACACATGCAAATATTAAAATGTAAACATTTTCCCTGTAAATAGTACCTGTCCTATTATTAGCTTGCTGAACCTGTACTGGACAGATATGATTTTCTGCTGTTCTCCCCAGTGTTTCACAGATTTCTAATTGTTCTGCAGTGCACATGGTAGGATAAATTCAGCCTTTAAATCTTTCCAGTGGTCACTAAACTCTCTTGCTTTTTGCCAGAACAAGGGCGAACTCTGTGTTCTCTGGAGACTTCTTTGGTGGTCTGTGAATCTGCCTAGTGGTATAATTCTGAATCTTTAATTCCCAGCTTTAAATTTGATTAAAAAGACAGCTTAAAGTACTTTAAATACCTTTCTGTTATCTGTTTTCCAGATAATGAATTGCTGTGGTTGGTCCTGTAATCAGTCACTAGTGGGAAGGGAGGTGATCTGTGCAGAAAAGTACTTTGTTTCCTGTAATAATGTCTGAAAATGGTGATTTGTACTGTCAAGACTCTAATTGTTTTGGCTGGGCTGGGAGGTAGTTTTTCTGAGACCTGGGCTAATAATTTTATTCTTCACTTGGCACTCCTGTTCTGTTCTTCAGAGGCACTGAAGTGTGATGGCACTGAACCTAGATGGTACCATCACCACAGGGTATCCTGGGACAAAATGAAAAATTGCTGGTAATAGAATCTCCATAAAAGCACAGAATAGCTTGGGTTGGAAGGGACCTTATAGATCATCTAGTTCCAACCCTCTGCTATGGCCAGGGACACCTTGCACTAGACCAGGTTGTTCAGTAGAACAATCTCAGTCTCACAGGCAATCATGGCCCTGTGTGTAGCTGTTTGGTGTTGCTTTGCATTTCTAAGTTGCTCAATAGTCAGCAAAACATTAAAATTGGTGATAAAACATCCTTCCATTCTGTGTTAATTTGTCGTTTGATTTTATAGAACTTTGTATAGTCTATTATTCTTCTCTTCTATTAAGCTTAAAAACAGTATTCTGTAGTACTGTTATACACTATTACAGCTAATAAATTACTAGATTGTGAGATCTACTCTGGTGATAACTCTGGATAGGATATGCAGGAAATCATCTCAGAAAAATCCCACTTCACTTTTAGAGCATTTAGGAGCTTTTAGGAAAAGATTTTTCATTTTCTCTTTCCCCTTATGTACTTTTACAGTTCAGCTTGATCTGAAATATTGTTTCATGTGGGATTGATGGATTTCTGTCTTATTTTATTTCTTGCAGTAAAGAGCAATCAGTCTGGGAGGTGTGGGGATGTCTTTCTAAGGGAGACCAAAGAGCTGTGCAGAATATGTTGAGTAGGCATTCCATACAAATGCATTTTAGAGTGTTGCACAGTGCACATTTCTAATCCTGAGGGGCCAAGGAAATGATACAATCATCACACAGGCTTTTGATAGTTTAGTCAGTGGAAGAAAAATATCTGTAAACATGCTATCAAATTTACAGCTCATTGAAAGTGACAGAGAGATAAAAGAGCAGCTAAAATGATAGAATAGAATATGGAACATTGCAGGAATGTGTAGCATTTAATCTTGTATACACAAATGCATGTAACATTTCTGCTCAGTTAATGATCCAGTGCTTAAGCCTGAGCCATAATGCGTCATTGCCAGACATATCTATGAATGTAAAAGATTAAATTGTCTAATTAGTTTGGAAGAGGCTTGATTTTTTTTAATGTTGGTATTGGTGATGAAAATCTTCTCTACATCTTACTCTTTTTTACAGATGCTGTTTTCATGAAATTACACGCTTCTAAAGTTTTATTGCTATTACATATAACATTCTGCTTTTTGCTGCTTTTATCTAGTTTCATAAATGTAATGGGTATTTCTATTCTCTTATCCCTTTTATTCCCCTTCCTCCTAAGAAAAAGAAGATGGGAGCTGAAAGTATTGTGAAATTGACTTGAAAGTTAAAATCTTTCAAATAACTGGTCCTGTCATTGACAAATCTTTTTCTTCCACTCTGGTGCTTTTCATGGTAATTTAGAACAAGTTTCAGAAATTTTACAATAATAAATACACTTCTGCTGAAAGCATACATTATACAAGTAATAATTTAAAACTGCTCATGACATCAATTATATTTTGTCATGGTGAAATATATAACACATTACATTTTATCAGCACAATGAGGAGATACATTCCAGAATCATAAAGGTGGAAATCAAAATGGTCTTTCCTTTGCCTAATGGTTTTAATTGCAGGATACAGTAGAACAAGGTTGCTCCTTTATTTAAAATTTCATTTTATCAACTGTCTGTAACCTGTCACAGCTTGCCCAGTGCATGACGGTTATAGTGTTCCATTCAGTTCCACCTCAACAGGCTCATGACAATGTGCCACTGGATTGTTTTCTTCTCTTCCTTCAGGAAGGGGCAGGTTCTGCATACTACAGATTTATTAAAATGCTGTCTAAGCTCTGTTACAGATGAGAATTATCCAATAGCCTCTAGCTGTCCATCTATAGACTTATCATCCATCCATCCATCCATCCATCCATCCATCCATCCATCCATCCATCCATCCACTCACCCATCCACCCACCCATCCCTTCTCCACCATAACTATAATATTTTAGCAGAGCTCATAGAGCAAACAGAACTGTTGGAATGTCAGAATGGCTGCAGTGCTGTTTGCATGGTCTGGCAGTCACAGTGTGTTTTACTGTCTTGGCTCTGTATATATCTATATATATCTTATATAGATAAGCTTTACAAAAGTTGTTTTTAAAACAAATACCTTTGGTAAAGCTTCTTTCCCTGCATAGATTAAAGGCTGCTTTACTGTGGGAACATATAGAATCCTAGAGCATTCTGAGTGGGAAGAGACCCTCAAGGATCACAAAAGTCCAACTCCTGGCCCTGCAGAGGACACCCAAGAACCCCACCATGCTCCTGAGAGCATTGCCCAGATGCTTTTTGAACTGTGTCAGGCCTGGGACTATCACTGCTCCCCTGGGGGCCTGTGATATACAATTACATTTGTACTGTCATGCCTGATGCATATAAATAAACTGTATGTATAAAAATCTAAGTTACTTCAATAGTTGGCCAAACTGTCCAATAGGCATGCTCCCCAGGGGTGACCTGAAATAGGAAGCAAAAAACCTCGTTTTCCTCTTTCATGTGCAATTAAAAATAAAGGGGAAAATGCATCCACTGTGTAAAATACAAGGTACCAGTGTGCAAATTATAAAAACAAAACAAACAAAAAAAATTGCAGGGTTTCAATTTCATTTTCAAATGTTTCTTAATCACTTAGGAGCAAAAATCCCATTAATTTTTTTTAAGTGAGAGACCACTCAGGAATTTAAGCAGATCAGCAGTGCTTTGGATGATGTGGCCTACTTCTGGATTTCTGGAAGGGATTTTCCAGAACACAGACTGGGGGCAGCTGTACCCTCCTGGTGCCTTCAGAGGTCAAATATGCTGCCCAGCGGCAATGCAGCCTCCTCATTTTAACTCTCTCTGCTTTGCTGAGCAGGAACCTGTTAAAACTATTGAACAAGGAAAAGCCTTGCCATGTTACATATCCTTCCTATCACAGAAATGCCTTCAACCTATTCAATTTACAGTGTGGCTGTTTCAACACAGCTTTAGAAAAACACACCCTAGGGAGGAAAAAGGATGTTAAAATAGAAAAGAGGAGAAGATATAGATGTGTTTCAATCAGGGAGCTGACATTAAAAAAATGCTTATTTTAATTTTCCTGAAAAGGCTGTCTGTGTTTAATGATATTTATGAGCATGTAATTAAGACCAATATCTTCTCTCTCCAGTGCTCCTCATAGCCAAATTTCAGAGTAGCTTGTTCTTGTGGTACATCCATTTATCAGCTTTAGCCTTGAGGCCCTCGATGGCTCCGTCACTTTCAGCTCAGGGGATTGGCAGGATTTTCAATGAGACACAACATTGCAAAATGTAATGAAACAGAAGCAAACCAGAACCAAAACCACAACAAACATACAGCAAGCAGTAAATAATTACCTGCCATGGAATTAAACAGTCAGTTCCCTCAGGGGACACATGATGGGACCAGACAAAAAAGGAGAGTCATTAATTATGCAGCTCTGAATGAATAAAGAGTATAACAGTTCAAGCTTAGCATCTATGATCTTTGTTATAAAATACAAATATCAGATATTTAAGAGTGTTGAAAGGTTAATTGAGCAAATCTTTGAAAGCTTGTATTGCTCTTTGGACACAATGGTGTTTCCTCCCATAAACTGATGCCAACAGAGAAAAAATTCAATCAGCTTAGCTGGAACACAGAAAGTGTATTAGGCAATAACTAGAGAACTTTGTCAAGTTTATGCTTCTGATCTCAGGCATGAGGTTGTCCACATTCCACTTTTATAACATAAAAAGAGAAAAAACACCCTAGCAATTTCCATTTATATGAATAGAAGTAACAGTTAATCATCAGGCCTTGAAATTATCTTTCTGAGTAAGAAGGAGCAGGTCCAACTAGTTTGTAAAGAATGACTTTGTTACAGCTTCATCCTTGTAAACAGATTTGTCAATCAGCCAGTTCCGTGTAATCCAGATGGAAATTTAAATTGTCAAGGATGTCCTGCTTTCCACAGGCATGGATTTAAGGACTGGAGTATCTCCCTCCTATGAGGAAAGGCTGAGAGCTGGGACTGCTCATCCTGGAGTGCAGATGAACCAGGGTAGAACCTATTCATGTGTATAAATATACATATAAATATGTATAGAGGGAATGTGAATGTGTAAAGGGAATGGAGCCAGGATCTGTCCAGTGACAGGAGCAGAGCCAGGGGCACAAACACAGAAGGTTCTTTCTGAGCACAAGAAAACTCTTCTTCACTGTGACCAAGAGCTGCCTAGACAGGGTGTGGTGTCTCCATCCTTAGAGATATTGGAAAGGCACCTGGACAAGGTCTTGGGATGTAAGTGGCCCTCCTTGAGGAGGGAGGGTTGGATGTGATGACCTTCAGGGGTCCCAAACAGTATCAGACATTCTTTGATCCTGATTTATGCTTATGAAAGTTGGAAATGATGAATCAATACTCCTTTCTTTCCCCCCTTACAACATTGAAAAGGTGGACATTTTGATTTATTTCACATATATGAGAATATTCCTCATTGATTTTTTTTTTTTTTTGGTGAATTTAATTTGTGGTCCCACTTCTATACCTAATAGTTTCAAAATTTTGAATGTATTATATTTCAAAAGTGTAGTAATCAATCATTTTAAAGGTTTAGTAAAGATCTTAATGTATAACTTGATAACCTATTACCCAAGTGTTCACATGATAGGCAAGCATACATGCAATGCATTAACAATAGTGTATTGTGCTAATATGTGCTAGTCTTGTCTCTTATATTCTTATTATACATACAAGTTATATTTTTATTTTTTATTAAAAATATTGAATATGAGCATTAGGTGTTATGAAATTTTGTGTCTTGGGTCCAGAACTCTGTCTTTATCTGCCATATTTTGGGAGCTAAATTTGGTGTAGACACAGTAATATTTTGATATAAAGAACCTCAAAGGTGTTCAAGATTAGGCCACAAAAGTAAGAGAATAGTGCCTTTTATTAATTATTACTTTATTAATTAATTATTTCTTTTTTATTTGTTATTGCCTTTGCCAGTAGCCATATGATAATTAGGGGAGATAGCTTACCTTTTTTTTTTTGTGGTTCTTAAAAAATGGCGATGTCATTGAAGAGGTTATCTATATTAACAAAAATCCTTATTCACTAATTACATTCCACCAGACTTATGTGCTTCCTAGACATGAAAAAGACACAATTTAGAATAAAATCTAGGTCTGAAATGGAGAGAGAGAGGTGGTGATTCTGTTGGACATTTGACTGCCACGTTATAATTCCTTCTAGGCTTTTCATTCAAATATAACTTGAAATTCTCAAACTGACTCCTCTGATATTTCAAGCAACATATACTGAGCACAAGATTGTCACTTGTCAGGAGAAGATGAGGGGAATAAAGGATGCTCTGTGTGTTTGGGGAAGACTTTAACCTGATATTTGTTTGTACAGAATGAATATCCTAAGTTGCTATGAAATTCTTGCGTATCACAATACCAGAAACTGTTGTTGTCTCAGGCAGATAAAGACACTCAGAGCACTGAACACCTCATAAATGTTATTATGCTTTAATCACAGAAGTTTTACCAGACAAAAGGTGTCTCAGTCCATTATTTTCATGAAATTGCAAAGTAAGTGCAGTCCTTGTGAGACTGATGGTGCTGAAGAGTGAAGTGACGCTGAAGACCTGAAGTGTAGGAACATCCCTTCAGCAGCTCCATCCCAAGCTATAAATGCTCCACCATTTCAGCAGAGGAATTATCCTAGAAAAGAGATGCTGTGTCTGAAATTGGCCAATATATTTGAACTGCTTAAATACAATTTGAGTTCACATCTTATATATTACAAAGGAAATGGCTTCTTTGGGAAGGATATGCTTGTAAGGCGCTAGCAGTAGAACTTTACTTCTTGTGTATGGAAATAAGTGTTACCAAAACTCCAATATTGTGGCATAATGACTGATAATTATATGAGGTAGGACAAAAGAAACTGGATTTTTGTTCCCCTTTGCCAGGATAGTGACTCCAAAATCATGCAGTGGTGTAGGTCAGGTGGAGATAACTATTATATTTCTGCCTGCTTCAATGAGTTTTTGCTCAGTAAGCTCCTACATGTTACTGTTTCTAACAAAACAAACAGAAAAGAAAAAGTTTTCAGTAAAACAGAAAGTAAAACAGAAGTTAGGAATAGTTGTGACCCTTATTTACTCCAAGAAACTTGTAATGAATCATTTATGATCACAGAAACAGCGTTTCTGTGATCTTAGGCTAAACAAGCAGTAGACAGAAGCCTTCTTTTTCAGAAATGTCAAGTCTCCCTTCTCCAGTATCTGCACTGATATAAGAAACTTTCTCTCTTCTTGCCTTAAGCCCCTGGTAGCTTCTGCCTCCCTCATTTTCTTGGCATCCTTCTGTGAAGGTACTGATTGCTTAGACATTTTCTCTAGTTTGAAAGCCAGGATCCTGTCCCTCTCTGTGTGCACTTCCAGACTAGACAGTTCACCCCTCCTTCAGCTGTGCCAGTTCACAATCTGAAGTGTTCTGTACAGAAATAATCCTCCAGAGTGCATATGTGTGTGTATGTGCAAGTTAGAGTGCAGATATTCATTATTCAGCTTAGTGTTCAGCACTGCAAATGGTTAGACACAAGGGAAAGATGATGAACTACAACCTCAGACTGAGAATAAAAAAAGACCTTGGATAGCAGAACTTCCTAATTTAGGTTTGTGCCCAGAAGCTGATTGTGCACCTCTACACACCCACAGTGTGACAAAAAACTGCTCATCCCACAGTCTAGAACCTGTAGCTTGGAATCACAGGATCACAGAATGGTTTGGGTTGGAAGGACCTTTAAAAGTCATCTTGTTCCAGCTCCTGTGCTGTGGACAGGGACACCTTTCACTAGACCAGGTAATTCAGAACTCCATCCAGCCTGGCCTTGAACACTTCCAGGGATGTGGCACCCACAGCTTCTCTGGGCAGCCTGTGCCAGTGTCCCGTCACTCTCATCATAAAGAATTTCTGTCTTAGATCTAAAACTTCTGAAGACACTCCATGTTTTGGACTGTTACCTTGATTTACCAGCATTGTTTGCAGCTACCAACACCTGCAGACAAGGGGATAAATCCAGGGGTCCTGGGCATCAGGGTGCAGCAAGCCCAGTCTCTTTTCTATAACACAGCCCTGTTGAGTTAGGTGGAGGCTGGGACTGCCCCTCCTCCCTTGGCTCCTTTATCTCTGTTGGGATGAATTGTGTCTCTTATGAATGAAACAATTTGTACCATTTGCAGTACAGATCAGCTGGCACTCCAACTTGTGGGCAGCACCCTTGAGTGACATAAAAATGCAGTTACTTGGAGTGATGCCCAGGTGGGAAGACATTATAGAAAGGTCTGTGAGTCCCCACAGGTAATTTTCTGGCTGGCTCACTCCTGAATCGTTGTCAAATCCAAATTCTGCATCACTACTTCTGAAATATGATGGCACAGTAATGAGTTTTAATATAAATAGAGGAGCAAAATGGCAAGAGTAACTTCACATGCTAATTGTCCTGAATCCTGTGCATTCTGCAGCAGGCTCACTAAACATACACTACACTGAAAATTGGTGATGTTAATTCTATTTAAATATTATGGATTGTCAGTGTCGATTTAGGGAATGGACGTATATTTTCCATATTTATAAGAAGAGTTACCTAACCGTGTCAAAATAAATATTGACAGTCTTGTAGAAATAGTACCAAAGAAATTACTAGACCAGTAACAAACTGCATGTCAAAAAGGCTTTACAAAAATAGTCCTCAGCAGATTACAAATTATGAGGATGATTTCTGACATTTTATCAAGGGAGTGAGAAATATCAAATTTCAATGGTCAAAACATTTTCACCTTTTTCTATTCTGTAGCTCAACCCCTAAAAGAAAATCTGTTACTATCTGAAGAGGAAGATTGTATATTTGAAAAATAGATCATAAAGATGGTAAAGGAAGAACAGCTTTTACGGTTTTGAAGTTTATGAAAGATTGATGTTTGAGTTGATAAGGATTCTTCAAAGGACACTTCTTTTGAATGCTCAGTGTGAAGAAATCTGCAAGCTGCTAAACAGATGAAATGTTTTTCAGTTTTAAATCAAGGCTGATGTTCCACAATCTTTTTAAGATATTGGAATATTAATATTATTATTATTATTAATAATAATAATAATAATGTAGAATAATAACATGTTTTAGCACTTTTGGTCTCCAACAAGCTCATTTAATCTGTTCTCAAAGTTTTAAATGAAAACAGTAACACATTTCCTGTAAGAATTCCAGTGCTCCACCGAGGAGGTCGGTATCATGATTGACATCATTGAGGTTGAGGACAAAACAAGGACAAAAACTTGTGTTTTTCTTGATTGTCTCTTTGCCATCCTCAGAGCTGCTGCTTTCCTTCTGCACACAGTTTGTCTGTCTCCACTGTCTGGCTGTGGGTGATGCATTTGTGTCTTGCAGCCTCAAACCTGTCAGATGCTAGCACATGAAAATCATTCTCTTAAGCTCTGCCCTTATTTCTCTCAAAAAGCATAATTGTGGGGACATTCTCATGGCTCTGAAATGGCAGAGTGGGAACAGTAGGAGAAATAAAAACAGGAAACCACTAGCTATATCCTCAGTAATTAGATACCATCAGTTTTAGACACATTTTCATTGCTTTTAAAGTGTGTTTTTAATGCATACTTGTTTGAAGTTAAATTTAAGATTTCAGTAATTTACCTTCAAGCAAGTGCTTGCAAACTTGTAGATAAAGCATTTAGCTGCAGTCATAAAAACGTGCCTGACCTAGCTTCAAGGAACACGTTTCCAGAAGATTATGTTATTCACTCTTTTAGTTTTGAAACCAAAATCCCAGGTCATCCCGATGGCTGAGCTGCTCATAAATTCAGGGACCTTTTGTGAAACAAGACTGACAGGGATTGTTATCTTAAAAATAACTCTTAAGTGCTGAGTACAGGCATAGTAAACAAGACAGAACAGTTACCAAAACTCTGAACAGAAAGGGAGTCCAAAAATTATATCTGAGTGATAAAGAGGGGGGACAAAATAGGTTTTGTTAGTGTCCCAGTTAAGAATTCATTAGTATGCTGAAGTCTCTTGTCACTTTCTCTCCTGGCTAATTTGCAAATTAATAAAGTAGCTGAAGGCACACAGTACTTTAAGGAGAAGTTTCTATGTGTTTGTTGTGTTCTTTCTGATGTCAACTCAGTCCTCAACTGGCTGGAAATAAGTCTATTAAAACACAAAGTCATCAAACTGAACTTTGTGGGATTAAAACCAGTACATTACAATCTTCTTTGATTGATCATGTTCCTCTTTCTGCATTTCTATTATTTCTGTTAGATGCCCATGAGAGGGTTTATGATTTTCTCTGTATCATTTGCCCTTAACAAAGAAAAACAAAGAGCAGTGGTATCATACAGACATTGTAATTTGAACAACATTAGGACTAGACCTCAAGTCTGAAATACTTGTGGACTTTTTCTGAATTAATTTAGCTTGCATTTTTAAGAGATTTCTCATTTCTGCTCCCTCTCTGCCCCTTCTGAAATGCTTCAAAAAGTCAATATATGCAGTCCTTGACTTTTGTAAGCCAGTCAGTGAGAGGTCCTCTGTGTTTAAACACTCAGCTGTGAGCATTGGTTTTTGTGAGCTGTTAGGCCCAATTAGTCCCTCACCCAGTTTTAGGCATTTTTTTTTTCAGCTGTCTAAAGTGGAGCATAGTCATCCTAGATTTCTTCTGTGGAGATAAATGGGTATGGATACTGCTGCAGGAAAATCTGCATCGCCCCTGGAAATCTGGCCTGGCAGCTTTGCTCTGAATTCAAGCACCTGAGTTAAACAGCTAGTCAAGATGATTGTAGACTGGTCTGATCATCCTGTTTTTCTTCCCTGTTTTCTTGAAGTCTGAAGCCTGCACTTTCAGATTAATGGCTGTGTTAATTCATGTTTATACAGAGCCCAGCTGGCTCCAACAGGGCACAGATTAACCCTGTACGGACTTGATGACAGGGCAAGTCCAGAAGAGCAGAATTTGTGCCAGCAGCTGCTTAAATAAATGCTGTAAATAAGGATCAACTCCTATGCTAGAAGGTGTTTCCAGTGCTTTTCCAAGCAATTTGTCCTTCCTGTCTCTGCTGTTTTAGGAACTTGCTGTAAAGGAGCACTTGATTTCTCTTATCTCTTCCATACAGGCTATAATTAGGATTAGCAGAAGTGTTTTACTTAATGTTGCAGTAGTTCTTGTGTATGGCACTCATATCTTAAGTATAATTAACACTGGATAGCTCCCATTAGTGTTTTTAAGCATTTAAAATGTACTATAATGGCCAAAGCTAAAGTTGTCATTAAAGGGCCATTGCTATTTATTATGCTCATAAAGCAGACACTTTGCTACAGAAAAATATATCATTGGGTTCCATGTAGAAAGCAGTAACAGACAGCAGCATTAGTGATGGCACCCATGGGAATAAAGGACTGCTTTAAATTGATCCCATTCTTATTCTGCACGGGAGTCAATAGGGAAATCTAAAAGCAGGTGACAAATCATCGTGTTGCACAGCATAACTGATTAGCTGAGTTATGCTGTGGGGCAGCTTTGCTGTTTTTTCATGAACATTCTTTTCTGTAAATGCTTGACTTTTAGTTATCAGTCTGTGTTTTCTTTATAATTGCAAGTATGTTTCATAATTAACTTTTATTACATTCAGCTGGCATTGTTTAAGCAATTATAAAAAGGAAAAAAGGAATATACTATCTTCATTATATTTTGGGAAAGGGGCCAGGTGCATTATTAACATGAGGATTTTACAACAAACCTCTGCCTAGAAGTCTTGATCAGATGCCCATAGCTGTGAGCAGGTCAGGTTTCTTATTGTCACTTCTTTGTCTGGTCCACTTGGTGAATGAATTACCGAGTTTTTACAAGTCATATTTTCTTATACACAGTGGTGAAATGTTCCCTTACTTTCATACTCCTTTTCTCTGAAGAAGTTAATCTTCCTTGCCAACGCTGCTCTGAGGATACATTTTAGTCACAATCCAACTGTTGGAACAAAACATGAGCCATTTATAGCAGTAAACAATTATCACTGAAATGAGATAACAATTTAATGGTTTTGCATGATTAATGCCCTACATAAATTCTTTATGATATAGAATTGAGGGATGATGTTGTGAATGCATAATAGAAAGTCAACAGAATGTGTCACCTTTTGGTTAGTTTCTAAGGAAACAGGCCATGCAATCAGTGTTTTCATAATAATCAAAAGTTCATAACAAAGCCATCATGTATTGTCCTTACTAAATTAAATTTCCAAAGGTACAGTTGTTGGCTTTTTTGTCCTTAGTGCCAATTATGCACACAAGAGGTCAATTCAGTTAATGGCATCCCTAGAGTCTTTTTTTCATGTTCATGATCCAGGGCAGGCATTTTCCAGTGTTGGTACCTCCATTTAATTGAAATTGCTGTCCATTTCAGGCATATAAATTAGTGGTCTGCTCTTCATAAATGTTTATTATCCACAGCTGAGGACTTTATCCTCTGTCCCCAAGGTGATCAGACCTTGGAATTTAGTGTTTAGTGTCTTTGAAAATCAGGACAACAAACTTTGGAAGCCCAAATACTATAGTCATGGAAAGTATTTTTTCAAAATTTGAAGTCTAGTATTACATGCCTGAGTTATTTCCTGCAGCTTAAAGAATGTCTAAAATCAGTAAAATCTGTTAGGCTTGTAGCATTTTTTTAAGATCAAAACTTTTTTTTTTTAGCTTGTATTAAGACAAAATTAAAGTCAGCATCCAAAATCATTTGCTTTGCGTCATAATATTGAATATCTCTCTTCTTCTTCCCTAAATATATATGTATACACATAGAAAATAAACTGTTAATACAGTAACAATATTTTTAGAAAGTATTGCTGTGGACCATCTTGCATCTGACCTCCACTGAAGCAATGCAGAGCCCTCTGCTGACTTTACTTGAGGCTTCCCTCTGTCATGCATGGCAGGAGCAAGGACATTTTGTCTTTCATTTCACTGAAAATTCTTCTTTGATCCAAAGGATGCACACAGATGAGCAAAATCATGTGCTTGTCCTACTGCCATGCTGCCACTGGAAAGAGGAAAGGAAAAGTAGGATTTCCTCTCCTGATTTTTTTCTTTAGCTACGGTACAATACCCTTCTATCAGCTTTATATGTATTTATTTATAAAATACACTCCAGTCTTTCATCAGACTATTTTAAGATAGCCTAAAGATTGGTTTAAGTCACCTGTTGATTATTCCTTAGGTTGGTCCCTGGGGGAATGGACAAAAAGAGGCAGAGCAAGAGCATTATTTCAGTGCAGATATTTCCTGGATCCGGAGCGGGCATTTAGGGCCATGGCCAGAGGGAAAATGTGGAGCTGGTACTCTGAAGCTAAGAAAGATGAAGATCACAGTGTAACATGAATGAGAAAATGATATCATCCTAATAAGAGCATAGGTAATGGACACACAGAGTTACAATGAGATAGGGGAAACAAAAAAGGAAGAAAAATATAAAAACAAGTAAACACCTAATTTTTTCCCAGACCCTGTGTGACTATGTCTGGTAAAATATTCCATCATTTTACTGGATTTAGTCCAGTGAGGTATGTTCCCAGAGCTAATACCCTTTGATAGATAGACCAAGGGTCATTTTCCATTGGCATTTACAGAGTTCACGTCCTAAATAAACAAAACAAATCACTATGATTGGTTTCATACTTTGATACTTTTACAGTCTTATAGAGATTTGTAGTTCATGTGCTGCAAATCTGAAAGTGGCCACAGTACTTGTGTAGGTGATAATTTATTTTTGCTGGTTCTGCTTGGTTATTTCCTAGTCATTTCCCAAACATAAGTTAGAAACCAGTAAAAAAAAAAAAAAGGCTAATTGATAATTTTTAATCACAGCTATGTGAAGCTGTGCTTCCTCAAAGCAGTAGGAATACCTCTCGTTGCATTGATAATTCATCTCTAGGATATAAAACTCATCAATAAACTTTGTTGTACAGTCCCACTAGAAACTAGAATTGCATAAAAGTTCAGTAAAAAGTCAGCAGTACATGTATCTGCTAGGATGCAGATATATGTAACTTTAGTAAAGCAAATTAAGACATAATATTTTACAATTTTATTTATTAAGCCATTAGTAATTAGTAAAGCTAATCAGAATTTCTGTTTTCCTACTGTGGATCTGTGGTTTCCTTTTAAAGTTGATGCTTTTCTCTGGGCAAATGTCAATTTTGACATGATTAATTTTCTTTTCTTTGCTTTGTACCAATGTTAAAAGCTCTGTCTGAATAGTTTCACTTGCAATTTTTAACTTCTTGGGTGTGCCAGAGTGTCTCCAGTGAGCTACACTCAAATCCAAATGATTCTGCATAAGGTTCCTGGTTCTGCTGCATCTGTCCTTTGAATGAGGGAAATTAATCTGTTTTAAGATGATGCAGCATAGACACCACTTGATCAAGAGCCCAGCATATGAAGAAACATATGAACACCAAACTCTGGATGTTCAGTCAGTGGTACTAAACTGATTGTGACATGCAAAACTTCCAAACTTCTAATTTTTTTTAATAAAAATCCTTTCTGTTTGGTCTTTTTGTCCCAAATTATAAGAGAGAAATTTCTAGCCTTAGCCAGTTCTTCTATAAGAGAAATCCAGGAAAATCCAGTTGTCTCTGAGATGAAGGATGAAAGTGAGCCTACATGACATTCAATTTGCAATCCTTTTTTTTTTAGCAGTTTTTGACAGATAGGAAGCTGATACCTCAGAACTGCAGTTCACACATTGTTGCAGTAAAGACCTGTGCAATCAAACTGCATTTAGAGTTTTCTTAGATTCAGGGTGGGCTATACTGTAAATAATGTGTAAAAATTACTCAGTCCAACTCAACCTATTTTGCTTGGGAAAAAGTCTTGGGCTCCAAGATCTGGAAAGAGTTTAAGATATTAGGAGCTGCTCTGTCTGTTGATAACTTTGTACTTTTTAAAAAAAGACTGCTGAAAAGGCCCAGCTTTGCAGCAGCATCACTGCTTTCCTCTTCTGGCACTTGCTAGAAGCCTCCATAGTTTTTTGATGTAACTCCAGCCCTTATAAAATCAAATGTTGCCCATTTTGTAGAATGCTGGTAGGAAACCTGCTTTATGAAAACAAGTCATTTTTTTTCACCCAGTGACAGATTATCATAGGATAATGAGCTCTCTGGTGTTAATGCCACATAACACCTCCTGTTTCTGCCTGAGGAGCCATGCAGGGCTGCATTTCTGGGCTTCCTAAAGATCATCAGCCTGTGTCAGTGGGGCTGTCTGCACTTCTTGGCCTCTGGGAATCCCTTTCTTAACTTTACTTTACTGGATACCTCCTCCTGGACTGGCTGCTGTGTCATACCTGAACAAGGGCAAGAAGAGTGTTCAAGAGATTTTTGCAGTCAAGAAAACAATAGTAAAATATTCCTGGCATGTTCTTCATTATTCTTCTCATCACATCCTACATTGTGAAAATTCTATTTAGACAATGAGTCTACCTGCAGTCCCTGTTTGTTAACAGGCCAGGGGTAAAACAGGCTCTAAATCAACCATTCATGTATTTCTCCATCTACACTCTTTCCCTTTGTGTAAAAAAAATCAAAATAAAACCAACCAAGCAAACAAAAAACACCTCACAAATGAAAACCAAACCATAAAAAAACCCCAAACAGGAATACTAAGTATGAAAAAAGTCTACACTTCTGATTTCTTAAATAATTCCATTCAGTCTTCAGTTATTTTTGCCCTGATTTTATGTCTCTCTTGAAGAGAGCAATGAATAAGTAGAATAACTGGATTTTCCTCATATTTGTTTCATTTCCATAATGAGCATAAATGGACTATGATAAAAATAATTTTATCTCTGCTGAAGTCAGTAGCCATAGCATTATATAGGGCCAGGATTCCATTCCCCATGTGTTGCTGGAAGAAGATAAAAAAAGGGTGGTGTAAGGTATTTTTCTAATGTTTGACCAAACAACCTTCTCCTGAAGTCACATGAAGTCCCCTGAAGTTTGTTGGACTGCTGTTGAATCCTATTGAAAATGCTTTCCAAAGAATATATTAGTTATTTTTCATTTCTCTATTACTGTATGAAATGGAATTCTAATGAGAATTGCATTTTCCATTCTCTCAAATAGTCTTACAGTGGCTGAATGTTAATATTGCTGGAAAATTAAAAATACGGTTCATCCAAGTCTGAGGCTGATTTCTTTTTTTATTTATTATTAGTACAGAGGTCATGAACATGTAGGAAAACATATTGACCCTTCTTATTTTGCCTGCAACTTCATATACATGTGTCTACATTTAGTAGGGGCTGTTTAGGGGTGAGTGGAGTCTACAAGGTCCTCATGCTGTACTGTTTCTTTTCTGAAAATATTATCAAAATGTAAGTTCACAAACAATTATTCAACTACACAAATCTAAAAAAAAGTCCCTAGAGAGAATGTATGTTTATAAAAGCACATAAATCCTAAATGCTATGGGTAAATGCAGTGATATTAAACAACTCCAAAGCAACAGGGGTTTCATACACCTTGATTGATTCTGTTTGAAAAATAATTATTTTGTTTTCCTTTGCTTGTGCACATGAACTTGGATTTTGCTTTATTAAACTGCCTTTATCTTCACCTGTGAGTTGTTTTATAATCCATATTATTTTTCTCCACCCCTGTCTGAGGAAAGGAGTGGAAGAGAGGCTTAGTACCTGATATTCAGTCAGGGTCAGCCCACCAAAAAATCATAGAGGGCATTTTGGAGGTTTATTTATCCAGTGTGATAACAAAGGATTTGATACATAAAATGAGCATTTTTTAGTGAATACCTATTCAAAAGTGAAATTTATTCTTCTAAAAATGGCCTGTAAATTGTTGAACCATCCCATATAGCCTCACAGGCATATCAAAGGGAAATAATTCAAGTATTTTGGAGACCTAGTTATTTGTCCCTTTGATTATCCCATCGTCTGCCTTCCTGGTTTATTTCCTACTTCAGTCTTAGACACTGAGATTCTCTTTTGATCACTGCATCTGTAGAAAAGTGAAGCTAAAGCAGCACATGTGCTGGGGCTCCCATTAGGAGCAAAATGAACATTTTGGCATGTACTTAGCAACTGCTGTCAGTTGTTGATGGTGGGAGAGCCTGAAGAGCATAAGGATCTTGGGCTGTGCTCTTCTCCTGACAGCAGTTCCAACATCTGCAGAAAGCATTTTAGCAAGAACTGGGAAAAGTGGAATAAATAATAGTAAAATTACACATATGGTGTGAAGGTGACACAGACAAATGTATTTTCAGCTCTAGCTGTACTATTTCTAAGCCACCCTTTTGATGACTTAAGTGACAAGATACTGAGCAAGAGCATATGTGATTATTATGCACCATGTAGAGTTCAGAACAAAGCATAAATAATTGCCATGCAATATCAATTTGTTTGATCTAGGAATCAAATCTTAACCAGATTGTCTAGTGTCTGAGTATAACATTGAATGGTTTTATTACTACACATTATCTGAAAAAGCCTCATCTCTTCGAGAGATCAGCCTTGGGTGGTGCACAGCTGATGCTGCAAGAAGCAGCAGCATGTAGAAATTATTTGGCTGTTATTTATAAAGATGGACTTAGAGTGAGGCTATTCCTTTTCATTTCATCTCTCTTACTGTGATGATCTGAAACTTCTACTCTATCAGTATGAATTAGTCCCATTTTAGGAAATGGCTTGTAAAATGCACTGAATTTGAAATGATTACCCGTATATAGAAGCTTCCGAGATTTATCTTCTGTTGTGTGTATTTATTGAAAATTGTGCTGTCCTGACAAATTATCTTTAATAATTTAACTTTTGTTTCTGGAGACACCTGACAGATTTTTTTCTCACCCATTTCATCTATATCAAGATCAACAATTTACTTTCATGGTGGTAAGAGAATCAGAACAAAAGCCTAAAAGGAAGCTTGTCTGGTAAATTTTCATCATCAGTTACATCAGTGCAAAATTGCTGTTTATGATTTCCTGTCTTATTTTTTCACCTGCATTTACTCCTGTCCTAATATTTTTACCTACATGTGCTTTTCTCCCACTCTACTACCAACAACACATATTTTGTGGTAGAGACCATCTTTTGCAAACATTCATGCTTTATAAATTATGGCTTGATAGCAGTTCACTGGTCACCCAGGAAAAAACAGTGTCAGACTCACTCAGAATGTACACACAACTAAGAGATGCATTTTCCAAAATTTATTTTTGTTTAATAATTCCCTAGTTTGGTACACAGACATATTTTCCAGGACACAACAGTCTCAGGAAGGACTTGCCAATAAGAGCTCCACCAAAAGTTCTGAGTACTGCTGCATACGGCGCTCACTTGAAATGCAGGAGTCTGCCTGAAGCCAAAGTAAACACACAGTCACATTCTCCTCACAAAATTTATTTACTTTGTCAGTCAGGGCAAATCTCTCATTCTTGTCAATTTACACAGTCCCTCTGGCAGGTCACAATAGCAATGGTGGCATTATCAATATTTTTAAAAGGTCATCTATCAGAGAGAATGTGTTGTAGGTAATGAATAGGAGGGAAAGAACTGCTTGGTATGCTGAGAGAATTGAAAATGGTACAAAAAGTTCATATACCTTAACAACAAGAGTTTAGTGTATTTGCAGTTTGCAAACCATATCAACATCCACATAATTCTAATTTTGCCAAATAAGACAGTTATTCTTTTTGCCACGGTCTGTACGATTGGTATTGGTCTCCACATGCTGGAAGAAGGGGTTCAAATAATAGGAACCATTTTATTCAAACAAACAAACAGAACATTGGTTTGATTTTCAAGAAATATTTTATTTAAATGTGTGTGTTTTGTTGTGAGAACTTGCACTTTGTTATCTGGAAACAACTGAGTTCTTCTAGCTTTCATTTGTCTTAAGCTGATAGGGAAGAAATCTAACAAAACAAAAGCATCCTTGTTACGTCCTCCAAAAGATCCCACTGCTACTTTGCTGTTCATAGAAAACTGGGAAGTATTTCTGGTGCTTTACAGATAAATGTGATCGGTTCTTGGCTCCAAGGAGCTTAGAAGTTAAACCTCAGAGCTTGGTTTTATATATCTAATATATAATCTTTTATTTGTATGTATTAAGGCTCAAAAATTGAACTTTGGAAAATTTTCTTTTAAGATTAGTAATTATTCTAGTAGATATAAAAAAGTTGGTTTCTTTTCCCCTAGAAAATGGAATATAAGCCAGATGAAGGCAAACTTTTTTCTTTTGCTTTTTAATTTTTCATGCCTAGGGAATGGAATTTAAGTTAAAATCTGTGTACATGAAAACAGCAAAACCTTATCAAAATTTAAGTCCAAAAAATTTGGAGCTTTTTAGGATATATAAAAAGATCTTGTCATTTTAATTGAAAAATCCACATCTGACATCAACAGTTGTTATCAGCATTGTTAGCAACATTGCATGTCAATGCTGTCCAGGTGTCCCAAGCAATGAAGAAAATGTGGGAGACTTAATAAATTATTTATGATGGTCAAAACTCTCATCACTCAAGCACTTTGATACACCAAAGATTCCTACCTGAGATGTGTATGAATAGAAATCCTCTCGCACTCTGGTGTACACTAAGGGTGGAGAACTCGGTTTCTTGAGACTCCGTGTGTGACCCAGGAAGATTGGGAGCAGGGCACATGTTGAGTTTGAAGTGTGCTGCTGAGGCTGGACAGTGAGGGCTCCAGCTGTATCAGCAGTCATTTGGCACAGCAGGAGGAAAGCACGATGGGGGCTTTGGCTGGGACTTCAGGTTTACTCAGCTCCAGGGCACTGCTGCTGATGGGGTAATTTCACCACTGAAGTTTGTGGTTTAAGCTATAGAGATGGTTCGTTAACAACAAGAAACTCCAGCTCATACTGTGTCTCTTGCTTTCTCAATGGCCTGACTATGAAAAGTCTTTGGCATTGCTTTCTTAGACTGAGATTCCCTGTGGAGAGTCAAAATACTGCTGTCCCCATTTTCTCTCATTGTCACTGGTGCATATTTACGTGTTGACTCAATGGCCACTGAAGTTTATGGACAGGCTCCACAGCATTCCCTTGGCTTTGTGTCAGGGAAAAGACAGCCAGCACTGGGTCTTCATGAGCTAAAAGAAAATCAATTTTAATTCCACAGGATGGAATTATTGGGGTAGAAAAGAGAAGTCATTAAATAGCCTTGCTTGCTCCAAGGCTAGCGATATGGAAGAAGAATTGAAAAGAGAAATTTTTACATTGGATTGCTGTAATTGTTACAGGCACCCACCTTATATTGCATTCCCTTGTTAACCTAACAGCTAGCTGCTGTTGGTATCTATATTTTCTCATGGAAAGCAGTATAACCATTATTCTGGTAGACTAATAATGCTGCTGCTTTCCTTCTCTAATTAAAACTAGTCGCCATAAAAGAAGGCAGTAGGATACACAGCGTCGTATTTTAAAGCTACAGGCCTGTAACCTTGATGTAGTAACAATAAATGCATATAAAATAAACACTGGTGTTTAACTATAAAGCAGGAAAGAAAACTAAAAGCAGGGAAGGCAGGCCAGAAGCTGGGCTGGGGTTGGGGAAGAAGACTTATTTTGTAGTGGGGCTGCTCAGGGGTGCCTCCATGTAGGCTTCTCCAGGGCTGGCTGAAGTGCCTCACAGGATCCTCTTTGCACCAGCACCCCTAGCAGAGGGTGGCCAGCATGCTGAGGGACCTAATTGCCTTCAGCCTCTCTGCATACCTTGGATTTTAGCATTCAAAACAGTTCTGGAGCATTTTGAACAGTAAATTTCACCTGTCAGTTGCCTCCTGGAGCACAAATGTATTTCTGCTATGGGTACCTTTGCCATGTATGCAAGTCTGCATCTTCCAGCAGGCTCCTCAGAGACTTCTTGTGTAAGGATATATTCATATGTGCAAAGACTTCTCATTAAAAATTTTCTGTAAAGTTCAAAAGTCTTCAACTCAAGGGGTAACAAACGCTGTGTGAAACTGTCTGTTCATGCTCAGCTCTTCTAAGCTGACAACTTCCCACCAGAGAAGCTTAGCTCAAAATCTGGTGAATCTGAAGAAATCTGAAGAATTCTTGTGTTGTACTTCAGTACAACAAGCCCCATAGGCTTGCTCCTTAGCACATGCAATATGTGGATCATACCAAGAGGCACTAGTACACATGTTTGGGCTTATTTTATTCTCATTTAAGAAAAGGTGAAGTGTTAAAATATAAAGATATGTTTTCAGATACCGTGTCAGGTTTGTGCCTTTTAAGTTGTTTGGTTTGTGTGCATAATCTAAATTAACCACAGTGAGTTATGAAAGGGCAGTAATCAATAAGACAGCTTGTTATCTATGTTATTCATAATTATCCTGATGCTGGTGCTAATGTATTGGTTTAACAAAAGCATATTAAAAAAAAAGAAAAAATCCTAACAGGACATCTCATTATCACCCTTATTTTTGCTCTGAAGTTTTATTAGAAAATCATGCTACTCATGTGATCTACCACAACAACAGCATTATCCCTAGGGCGTTTTTTCATATCAAGGTTAATTTAAAGTGATTAGCGTGAGTGCTACAGATGTTGCTATGGGAATAGGAACCTCACATCTACTGTGATGGACATCACATGATTGCTGTTACAGCTCCAGTGTGATTGGATTATTTGTTTTAATGACATGCAAAATAAGTCACATGATGAAGATCAGAATCTCCTTAATAGCATTTCATATTCTGGAAATCAATCACCTTTTCTCCATTTCTCAATGTATAAAGTGCCTGAAGACCACATAAAACAGATGTCTTTGGTTTACTGCTACTTGTATCTGACTGGTTGGTAAAATCTACCATTGGTGAATAAAATACTTACCTATTTGAAAAGTGAAAAAACCAAGTACTTACATTTTACCATAACAAGAAGTATTTTCTAAAAAGCTGGAATAAGATTTTAGCTTGAATCCTTTTTATAATAAATCCTTATGCTGAAAAGTCATGTAAGGATGGATGATCCCTCTGCCATCAAAGTCAAGAAGCACCTCAGTAGTGCCTCTGGGTTCTCTTCTCTCAACTTAGCCATAGGTATTTTAATACATAGTATTACAGAGAAAGATAAAAGATAAAAATGTTTTCTAGGGGCTCCATAAGGACAACAATTAACACATAGAAAATGTGGCATAGTCAAAATATTCATTTTAATATATTACTTAATAACACCTTAGTCTCACAAATGTGGACAAAAGACTATGATTAATAGAGTCTTTAGCACTATCACTAGTGAAATAGGATAGCTTTGTCATCTACAGGGGCATGCTTTATAGTCTAAGGGGTGCTGTGTGGTGCCACTCAGAGGCACTTTTCTCTCTCTGGTGACTGCATAGACAATGAAATCTCCTAAATTTGTTCTCCTAAATTACATCTAGAACACACTCTAAAGCAAATTCAAGTACAGCTTATTAACCTTTCATTCACGTTCCTCTCTTGTGATTATTGCTGTGAGTAATGTTTGGATTTTATATCTGTAATTTTCTTATTTCCAATAAAATAGAAGCAGTTAATTGTGAAACTACTCTGAATGCCAGCTTTACTTTCCAGATAATTTTATGTCTTTGTTATGTGATGTGGTTTTAAGCATACTAATGGTATCTATACAGGATGATGCTATACAGAAAATTCATAAGTAAAAGAAAGAAGTAAAGAGGATTTTTGAACACTCTGAGGATAACAAAGAATAGCTCATATTTCGTTTAGTTGAACACTAACTTACAGAACTCTCACTTCTACTTTTAAGGTGGAATAAATTTGTGGTTTAGATAGCACCTTTCATCCCTCAGAAAGTGTCAAAACTAATTAGAGATTTATATTATCCTCTCATGATGGGTGATAGGTAATCATGACAGCAGGTCTTCGAGCCCAAGCTAACAATAACACTAGTTCATGAAAATGGATTTGTTTGTCATGGTAGCTGCAATTCTATGGCTCTACTGCCCTCTGTTCATTGGAAATATTCTGCTCTTTAATTTTCAAGGAATAGTCACCTGGGAGGGACAAGGATATGGTTTTGTGACCACTGGAAGGGCAGGACTTCAGCAGCTCAGAACCACGCTCAGCAAATAGAACACAAGAGGAGGGAACACTTCAGTTGGAAACAGTGGGTTATAAACTCATATCACTGCAAAAGCTTGGTGTCAGCTGAGCAGTTCTGCTCCCATTTGAGTAAGCCATGCAATATTTGGCCATACAGGAGGTGAGTATAAAGAGAAAGACAAATGGAAGGATTTCTTCATGCCTCTGGTGCTTTCCTTTCACTCACCATCTGTGCCAGGAGACTTAATACTCAGTTCTTCGTTGAGATTGAATTATTATGAGGGTTTAAGTATAAATAAATAAAATGTACAGTGGCCTTCTTCAGAGATGAGGAAGTTGTGGCTTCATCAAAGCAAAATAGTTGTTCCTGACTGGAATCTGAACTGATTTCTACTCTTCCTGCAAAACAGAAGAATGACTTTGGGCCTTTTTATCCACCTGTCCACACAGAATCTAGTTCCTCTGCAGACAACTGGTAAGGGCATGGATCCAAGCTTTTCTCCATTGATAAACAACAATGTAGTATTTGAAGTAGCTGGAAACAACCAAAAAATCACATGCAAGCCATTTTGGATGCTACATGAATACTACACTCATGTAAACCAGCCCCACATCCTTATTTCACCTCACAAGTTTGATAAATCCTCAATAAGCAGGACTCTTAAACATTGGATTCCTTATGGTGATAGGTTTATCCTATATTAATACCTCTACACTAGAACTAAACAATGCACAAAGGCTTCTTTCTGTTCAGTTCCTTCATTTCCAAGTTGTTTATTCTGACAATATTATAACATAGAAAGTAAGGCAGGATTTTTAAGCACCTTTAAGGATCATTGTGATTTTTTAAAATGGAAAATACTTTCAGAATTGTTTGCCTTAATGATGTTACTCTAATAATTTTCAATGGCAATGATGACATAGCGGTGTAAAACCCTGATTACTAATATGGTATATCACACCCAAAGTATTTTGATTAAAAAAACCAAATTATTTTAAAAACATAATCCTATCTCTTGAAGCAAGGATAGACACTTGGGATGCTAATTTCATTTCTACCAAAGGCATTTCAGAAAATTTCTAAAGACAAAATTTGAAGAGATTCAAAGATATTATCCAGTAGGCATTAACAGTTTTATCATTGAAATGTTTAGTGAATAAAAACACGAGCCCATTTTTAATTCAAAAAAATATTCATTTTCCCTATTTTGAATGTTTCTATACTTCCAGCTCCATACAGAGAATAGGTATTTTATAAAAAAATTAGTGGTTAGAAGACTGATGAAGAATCATCTCACAATCTCCAGATGAAGCAGAAGAGGAAATTGTATAAGAATTTCAACCCCTTGTGCAGACAAAAGCCTTTGAGAAATGTGTTACAATCTCTGAGTTTTAGATTTACTGCATATTCCAAACAATCTCCCAGAAATTCACCTGTCACTATTTAGAGTTACAGTATATGTTGACAATAGATCTTAAAATCACTCCCTCCTGCAGTTCAATTTGCTATGTTCCACTTTGCTGCCCTACATACATTCTATGAACAAGTGTTTTGGTTTTGGCTTTTTTTTTCAATATAGATATCTAAGTGCAGCATTTTTCCCCCAGGCTTTCTATGCAAATGCTTTGAGTATTTTTTGGTTATACTTATGTAACAACCTACTAAATTAAGACTCGTTATCCTCCTGTGTTAACAAAAGCAACATTTTTAAAGGTTAACAGTTGGTTTATAACAAAAAGGAACATTTTGCTCTGAATGGAACAAATCCTGAAAATGGAACAGTTTATTGCTGGTAATTTCTGTTGTTAAAAGTTCTTTTTAATCATTTAATTATACCTTGGGTCCATTAAGGATCTTTGGAAAATTTTGTCATACTGGCACGTTAAGTGTCATTCTGGCACATTTTAAGGCGTTTTTACAGCATTGTGAACTTTTAAATGTAAGGTCAATACTTTCCCAGAGCTCATCTGTGGTCCCACTTTAATTTTATCACAAGCAGTGTGATGCAGTTGTCCTTACCAGAGAACTCCCTGTGTATCTCTTAAAACCAGCAAGTGCCAGTGCCCAGCTGTTGTGAATCAGCATAGCTCTGATGAGGTCAGAATTTTGAATATGGGCCAGGAAGGGTTAGGAACTGGCATTTGGCACCTCCTTAGCACCATCTTTCTCAAATGAGGGCTTGCAGCTTCAGCTGATTTTAGGGTGGTTGAGTTTGCATGGGTGATGTGACTGTAGTCTCATAGAACACAGCTTCACAAAATTACTGTGTTTGAGCATCCAGAATTAACTTGTGAATGGGTTCTGTGAAATCCCTCAGTGCTGGACTGTGTTCATGTTAAAGAGGTGGAACCAGAGTATTAATGTCAGTGGGAGGAGACAGTGCTCTGCTCAGACCTACTCTCAACAAAAATTACTGTTCAAAAAGCTCACAAAGTGCAACATCTCCTTGTAAGAAGTCTGTGTTTTCGTGTACTTAATCTATGACCGTGATATGCACCAGCTACTCAGGAGTTTGAAGTTCAAACTGGAATAATAGCAACATTCTAAGGATGCAAGCCTCTGATAGCTTCTACAGTAAGTATTGAGGGGTGGAGGTTATTGAAATGATTACAGATTTTGTCAGTCAAAGGATATGTAGTTTTTCAAAGGTGAAGGAAGGAAAGGGAAGATCTGTAGGGTTTCTACTCCAAGGATGTGTGGACAGATAGAACTCTTCCGTTATGCTTTGTAATGGGATCCTGCCTTTCTTGCTCCTAGGCTTGATCCTTACTATACAGTTTTCCTCATTAAATGTTGTCCAGGCTTGTAAGGAAACAAATAATTAATTCCTCACACTCACTACTGTTAACATGAGAAGAGAAGGCAAGGTTAGGGCAGGAGTTCAGACTGGGGTTTTTTATTCATCATCTGTAAGAGCTTTTCAGACAGAATGGGAGCATCTACAAGAAAAGAGAAGTATTTTGCTTCTACAAAGAGAGGCAAAGGATGCTGATGCAGTGAAATGTCAGAAGTGGACACTTGAGCATATTCACTCCTCTTCCCCAGATTCCTGAATGGTCAAACTCTTAAACTCTTTCAGGACTTGTAGACTAAAGGCTTTTTTTTTTTTTTTTTTTTTTTTTTTTTACTTTTTTAAGGTCACGGTTCTGCTTGTTAATATTAACCTCCCAAATGAAGCTTTTAGTGGCCTATTTCATCCCATTTGTGAAAGAGATGAGAATTTATTAAGAGCTCTTTCTCTCTCTCTAAATTTCCCATTACTAAATTAAGCATGGAAATGTGGTTTTCTTTTTCCTCAGATACCATTTGTTTCCCAAAAGTAATTACAATATCAGCTTGATAAAGGCTGCTAGTAATTTTGTTAAGAAATTTTCTGAAAAAGAGCAGGAAAACTTAACAACCTAAGGGAATTGCCTGTGGAATGGGGTGGTCTCAGGAGACCCCCCCCTCCTACCCATTAGGAATTCTAACCACTGTAATTAGCAGCAAATTTCCCTATCTCTGTATGTTAAACAGGGAATTCATCTTTGGTTTGTTTCTGCCTAGGGCAGAGAGAGACTGAAGGAAGGGAAATGTAGGGATGTGCCTGCCTGGGTTAAGCAGCCTTAGCTGCCCTGGAAGGAAGCAAAACCACAAATTACACCAGCCTCTGATTTATAACCTGTGCAACCCTGTCACAGTCAGGGCCTTGCTTCAGTTATAATCCAAGGGAAAATGCAAGTGCACAGGTAGATAGGAAACACCCAGGTAGAGAAATTATGGGGTTATGGATGAGGTTGTTTAAAAACTAATGAATAAAAGATGAACATTTGCATTGTAGAGTTACTGTGCTGCGAATACCAGTAACTTTTTGTGAGCTCTTTTACTGCCTCTGCAGTAGCAAAGCTTATCTGAGTAAATATTTTCTGTGTCAGAAACGGTGAGGAACTGGGAAGGTGATTACTGCATAAGAAGACTGAAAATATCTTATATTGTCTGACAGCCATCCTCTGAGACTCTTGATGAGATTCTTCTTGGTGAACAGTAATCAGTAATCCTGCCAGGAAAAAGAGACTGAAAAAATAAAAGACATATTCATTGTTGTAATGAGTAACAAATCTAGATGCTAATAAAACCCAACAAATTGCCTTGCATTATGCTTCATTATTTGTTTATCGATCCGCTTTATGAGCGATCCTACAATTGCTGGTTTCGATGCTGGCTTTGTGCATCCCCCACAAATGGTACTTAAGTAAATGGTCACTAATCTGTGCTCACAGTACTCCTGAAGTGTACACAAAAGCCACTAGAAAGAATTTCTAGTGTTCTCCTCAGGACCTTGATGTATTTTATGTAATTATTTCCAGTGCATTTGAGAAGGCAGATGATAAAGTTAGTTGTTTTCTTGCATCAAAAAAAAGTTGTGTTATAAATATTTGCACAAACTGATGCCACAGTATGACCTATATTTGAAACTGGACCTGAATTTATAACTATGTTTCTATTAGTTTCCCTGGTTGTCATAAGCTAATTGTGACCCTGGAGCCTTAAGTAAAAAGAGTGGGTGATAAACTTTGCAGTTTAGATTCCTCTCTATTTTTTCTGGTTTAATCACTACTATAAAAAACAAACAAACAAAACAACTGAGCTAAATATCTAAAAATATTAATTAAATTTAAATTATTTTCTTTCCCCTTTGATTCTAGCTGGAATGACAGAATAGAGAATGAAGAATGAGCTGTGAATTACAGAGCAAACTGTCACATGTGCCACTTAAAGCACCTTATTTTTAAAATCTGGGGTAAATAAGACTAGGTTTAGCTTTGCACTTGCACATTAAAAAAAAAATAAATTACTTTGGTGTCAAAAGCTTTCCTAATACAAACTAATTTGCATATTTTCTGTTATTCACTAAGGTAATTTTGTACTATGTTGAAACACTAATCTAAAAAGAGCTTGACTGTCTTCAGAGAAAAGAACAGATTAGAAAAACATAATCAACCCTTTTTACTGAATTCACAAAAGTAAAACTGAGCTATCTGATCTTCAGAAGAGTGTACCCTAGATGCTGATTTCCCAGATGACCTTTCTTTTAAAATTGTTTATGCTGCTTATGTGTTTTAAATCTAGACTTCAGCACAGCTAGAAGGAAATAATTGCTATTATACACTGAGATTTTTATGTATTTTTTCCCTAACCATCTGGACATTACCATACCCCTTCTTCCAATGCAAGTATTACCACAAATGCTGCATTTCTGACTGAGGTCTATTTGTTTCATCTGTGGAAGTGGTGAGTACCTGGTAAAGATGGATGTATGGGATTTTTACCTTTTCATTGCTCTTAGGAACTACTGGCAATCTGACTGCTTTGGGGGAAGCCAGACCTCATCTGCAGTGCACTTTTTGTGCTGTTAATAGATTATATTAATTACATGCCTCAGAGGCTTCTTTTGGTCACCTCTAGAAGCCAGAGAGCAATTTCTTTTCCCTTACTGCACAATAGTGGTAGGGGGGAGAATGAAATGGGAAAGAAGTGAAGAGTTGAAACATCAGAGATGCAACTGGAGCTGGAGACAGCATGTGCTGCTGCTAAAAATTCTCATCTGCTTTGTTGACATGTTTTTGTTAGACAGAGTTAATCTTAATGATAACAAATTATATTTATCCTCTATTAATTGAGCATAATGGCACTTATCCTCCCCTGCTTGTGTTAACAGTTTTCAAATCTCTTCCCTGTACACAAATGCCATTAGAGTTTTGAAGCCACAGCAGTTCAGGGCAGTCCATCCTACCAGAGACTGAGCCTGCCCATCCCAGGAGGATCCCACTGGGACTGGGATGTCCCCAGTGAAGGTGACAGCAGTGATGGGCCAAGTTCTTGCCCTTGGAAATCCAAAGAGACTAAAAATATTGACAGCACGGTGTGGGTGTTCAGTTTCTTGTAAAATATCAGTGCTACACATTTGTCATGACACTGAGGGAAGGCCAAGAACAGGGGCTGTGTGACAGATGGTATAGAAAAATCTGGAATGTACTTTTCAACTTTAAGACTTTTTGGTACTGGCAGCAGAGAAATGTCTCAGGAGACTGTTAGCAGGAAAGAGAAATCATGTTCAAGAAAGAAATACCTTTTACTTCTCTGAAAGAAACTAAAGTAACTGCTAAGTCATTATTCGCTTCTAAATCACTTGGGATGGAATATTTTGTCCTACAAAATTTAAAACAAGTGCTTAAGAATATGACATTTGTATGTTTGCACACACACATCTGGCATTATTTGTTTCTTATAAATACACATGGCTGTCATAAAATCATTAAATAAAAAGTGTTTAGGCTACACTTGGAATCAGCCCATAATATTTGCATGCCTGTATGTGAATAATATTTATCACTATCTGGTCTTGACTATTTCATCATGATTTTGCATGTTTTGTATAATTGCATCATTATTTACTAAAAAAACTGGTGTTGACAGAAACAGGACAACTGAACTCTGTTGATGCAGTTAATTGCTACTAGACCTTGTACCTCATACTGCATCCCAATTAATTTATGGTTTCGATCTGTAAGTAGCTATCATCCAGCTGTAAATTTATTCAAGTGTCTTAGACTTGATTATTGGAATAGGAGCCAAACAAAGAATAACTTGAATTTTTATGCTAAGACACATGATTAAACCTTTTCCTATTTTTGTCCTCAGGAAAGTTTTCCAGGGTTTGTCTATTAGACTTCTTGTTCATAGTCTCATCTGATATTTTACATTATCCTCCAATATTGGAAAAAAGTGGAAGAACTGAAATGGATGTTTTCCTTTTTTTTTTTTTTCCCCTTCTCAATCTCCTTTTTCTCTGCTTGGTTACAGTTCTTCTGGATTCCTTTGTCACAGATTTTAATTTTTAAATGCTGGTGGAGCATGGTGCAGACTGCCAACATCCCTTAGCCTATCACTAGGGTATCTTGTCTGTAGATCAACCTGGGCATAAATATTATATATGTCAGCTCCCACACTACCTGTGTTTCCACATGAATGGCTTTATTTCCACCACAGAAAGAACAGTAATGAGGCCATTAAGTGACACAGAGCACGCTCCTGTTTAGTCAAAAGGAAGCACACAGCTCTGTGCTGCCTTTATGTATTTTATTCTGAATGTACACAAGTCTAAAGACTCAGGTAAAAATACTCAAGACCATAGTTTTTTCTCTTTCTCTGCTTTTCTTACAGTATTTTGTAAGTACTTCTCTTATGCTACCTTCCAAAGGTCGTTAATTTCTTTGTGGGATACTTGTGGAACCCTTGCTTCTCTCTGCAGGACAAATACTCACAGAAATCAATTGTTCATAGCCACATTAGAGTCAAGAATCTGCCACTGTTTATCCCAGACTGGTATCTGACTTCTTCTACCTGTTTTGTTAATTTCCCTGTTACTGGAAGCATTGCTTGCTGTGGGTATTTCTGAGTGGAGACTGAGCATGTGCCACATGGAGCTGCTTGACTAAGAGATTTTGCCTGAACACCTGGGAAGCTTTCAGACCTGAATTCCTTGCTTTTCTACTCTAAGCATGTAAATCCCCATTGAAACAGCACTTTTTATACAGATTTCTGTATACGTCTTTGTGTCAGGCTTTTACTGCTCTCAATGTACATAACACTCCAACAGGTAAAAACAGCAAAACCCTTACAAAAATTGTAACTAGACCTAGATAAAGCTATTCTGAAATGAAAAGCTCTGTTTCTGAGAGAATGACTGTATTTCCCAGCTGAAATTTATTTCTAAGCTCTGAACAGTTTAGAGTCAAAGCAATCAAACCAACCAGGCTGCACTGCTGCTTCATATTTTCAAGAAATAAATCCTCAGTGTGCCAAATGTGTATCTTCAGGGCAGCAATATGAGGGGGAAAGAAATTGATTCCAACACTTCTAAAAATGTTTGACTAAAGTACTTGGCATCTTCCACAGCAGGTAGAAAATCACAAAACATTTAAACCAAACTATCTCAATACCGATTTATTATAGTTGTATCATCAGATGTACCAAAGGGAAAATTAAACCAACTACCTTTATAAAATGTATTAAACTAATTTATTTTACTGCACCTCAGCAGGAGGAAAAAAAATAAAATGAGGACAAGCTTGCCACCAGTAATGAATAAAAAACACTCCACAGCAGGAAGGAAAAGAAGCAGAAGGAGAAAAAAAAAAAAAAAAAGATTGAAGGCAATTTGTCATAAAGAGTACCATGTGCAACATGACAGCTGAGGTCAAAATAGGTGCACCTTTTGTAACTACATGCTGATGTTCACTCAGACATGACAATTTCATCTTATTATTAGCATTGGCTTACAAAATTTCTCTTTGTGTGCATTAAAAGCTGAAAAGGCATCCCATTAAGATAGCTTAGTCATGTTCAGTGTAACACTGTTCATTTACATGGAGCTGTAAGAAAGGGAAAATACACCTGTATTGGAGACACTGTCCTCCAAGGGCTCTGAGGGTGTTCCTGTCTCTCTTTGGGCAATATTCCAGATGTTTTCAGGAATTTGCCTTGCTGTGTTGCTGATTTGAGCCTCTCAGTTCCAGTTAGAGCATTCCCAAAGGGTCTGGGCCTGTCAGTGGGCACAGGTCAGTGTCCATTCAGCACAGAATAGTGCTCTACACAAACTGCAGCCCATCATCTTCTTCATTCTGGAAAATCTTTCTCTTTGAGAGATAAGAAAGAAAAGGAACGCCAGATAATCACAACTATCAACAGAATGGTCTTTAAAGTGTTGTGTGTGTTGTGTCTGGGGACTGAGATCTTCTTTGACTGCACTAAATAGTATATAAAAATATTAAATATGTATTTCACTTTTTTTTTTTCTGTAAGCATACTAATCTCATCCATTTCCATTTAATTTAGGTGTCTCTGTTGTGCCTAGAAGCGTGTGTTTACTTCTGTGCTAACTTCATTAAAGCAATTCTCGTTAAATTGTCATCAGCTGTCTCAGTTTAATGTAACGTTAAAGGTGAAGCATGGACAGTATGTGTGCACACGTACCAGGGAGGCACATATTCCTGTTCCACAGGAACACAGCTGGCACAGAACCCTACCAATAGTACAGTAGAGGGGAAGAGAGAGCATCTGCACAGGAGTGGTGGCATTGATGTAGACCACTGGTAGCACATTTAGCCTTCTTTGGGGAAGAGGAAAACCAACCTGAGGAACAAGCCTGGATGGAAGCTTCCCTGAGAATGCCTTTTTTGTCCAGAGAAGAGGGTTTGGGGGTTTCCTTGTTGTGGTACCTATAACTGTGGAGTAACCAATCAGTCTCGTGTCATCCAGTTGCCTGTGGATAGTTACAAATACTTTAACTTTTCACAGCATCATAGAATGGTTTGGGCTGGAAGGGACCTTAAAGATCATCTTGTTCCAACCCCCTGTCATGGGCAGAGACACCTCCAACTAGACCAGGCAGCTCAGAGCCACATCCAGTCTGGCTTTGGACATTTCCAGGGATGGGGCTCCACAGCTTCTCTGGGAAACCTGTGTCTGTGCCTCACCATCCTTAAAGTGAAGAATTTCTTCCTAATATCCAGTCTAAACCTCTTCTCAGTTCGAATCAATTCCCCTTTTCCTGTCAATGCATATTCTTTCTGTCTCTGATAACTTTCCCTCTGTCCTAGAACCCAGCATTGGGAACTGGTCCAGTTTTCCAACCTCCTATTGTCTCCATGTGTGTTCAAATACTGCTTTCATTGTCATCAGTCCAACACATGAAAATGGCAAAGTTTGAGGGATTTTTGTGGCCGGCAAAGAAAGGTTCACCAAGTGTCAGAAAAAAAAATTAGGTGATAGCTCTGTGTCATCTTCTAAAATACTAAAGTTAGAAATGTTCATTTACTGTTAAGTGCAAAAAGAGGGAGCTGATAATAAAGCTTCAAGTCTGTATATGGTAGGTGCAATGGTAAAACTATATGAAATCCATGATATTCCAAATAAATTCTGCCTAAATTAAGATTTTTTTTTTAAAGAGGGCTGAATTTCTATTTAACCTTGATAAGTAATTTTACATTGGTTATCAGCTTTGCTATAATTGACTGTAATATTTTTGATGCAGTTAAAATTATTTGGGATGGAAAATCTGTAAAAGGTGAGACTGTCAGTATTCCCACACAACAAAGCTATTTTTAATTTCCATAGTGTTTGAGAGTTTTCAGGTGAATATATTTGTGTTTTCCCAATGAATTCTTAGTGGTACTTAAAAGGAAAATGCAGGGAAGCCATTTTATGATTAAAGTGAAAAAGAGGAAACAAAGAAAAGGTCCTTGGCAAAACTAATGAATCATCCTTAAATAAGAGAAAACACTAATGGTTGAACTGCAAGGGTTAGTTTTAGGGCTACAATCATTTCTTACAAGTGACTCATAAGATGGGATGGAAAGCAGAATATAAATTTGTTTGTGTCATAAAATGAATTTAAGATCAAGCAATCTGAATGACATTGGTAGAGTTCAATAGGATTTGTACAGATTAGAGAGTAAGGATATAACAGGGAGAGAGACAAAAAAATTGCTACATAATGGAAATGCAATACATGACATTGATGTATTTTATCACTTCAGGACTAAATAGCTTAGCTTATAAAGTGGTGTTATGGTCCTATGTATAATCTATTTTTCTAAAAATATTTATATATCTTTATAGCCCTATGAGCTTGTAAAGCTCAACTACATTACAAACAGGCTGTGTCTCTAATGGAGCCTCTCCATAATGCAACATTTAGTGGGTGGAATTTATGAAATGTGTTGTGCTGGGAGAATTGCAGCATCCTACCCCATGTCATCCTTAATGTGTGCAAACAGAATTCTGTTCCCCAAAACCTCCCACCCATTAATGTTCTGCTGCTGAGAGGGATAAAAAATTAAACAGGTCTCACAGGGCAAACTTCACGTGAGACCAGCCAGCCATGGTGAGTTATGTTAAAATAATGCTGTGCAGGACCAGTGATTTTTGGGTTTAAGGACCAGTGATTTTTGGCTTTAAGGACCTGGAAAGCAGGCCTAATCCTTCTTTCTCATTGTGCAGATGTTATTAAAGTGTTCAGGAAGCGTCTCCTGGCAGGAGATGAGGAGGAATCATGTTTCCCTTCTCAAGGCAGCCCTCTCTGTTAGGTATGACTTTGGCTGAAGGATTGATGTGTGTTCCCCTTTTCTCTGTTTTCATGGTAGAACATTAGCAGTGATGGTGGAAAAGCTATTCATGCTATTTTACAAAATACTTATTAATTTTGTGGTCTTCATTTTGTATTTTTTTTCAAACTAGATCAATTCTGGGTTGTAATAATTGCCTGTTACATGCCAGGAAATGTTTCCAAGTGATTAAAAAGTGGGACATGGAAAGGACCTGGTTCTACAAATACTTCCAAAATCAGTGTTCTCTGAGCAAACTTTAATTCATACATACATGTTACTAGGAGCAAAAGACTGAGGAAAAAGTAGAATTTTAATCTGATCTGAAAGCATCCAGATTATCTCTTTCTGCTATCTTTTAAATTTGTTTAGGGATTTTTTTTTTCAAATAGGGCTTCTACCTTGAACTTCCAAAGACAAGAGAGCACACATGCTTTCAAGAACTTCCTTTTATTAAAGATTGTGATCTCTTTTTTTAATCCCCAATCCAGCTGCATTTTGTTTCTTCTGTGATTTTCTCACATGATCTTTCCAAGGTCACTGGTGTGATTGCAAGCTAAAGATGCATAGGCAAAACTAAAAGAGAGCCTGTTGTATGTTTAAAAATGTTTCATTTACGTGGTTTCTTGAATCCATAAAAAGCCTGTAAATGGAGATCACTGGATGATAGCAGCCTAGCTGTGGTCCTAATATTAGGAAACAAGTGTATGTGCTATTTTTCCTGAGGTATGCAGATATATTTTGAAAAGATGGAGCAACCCTGAGTCAATCACCGTAGAAAATATGCTTCAGTGGATAAAAGCTCAGTTCTCCTTGGCTCTAAGTGTGGGAGTAGGACTTTGAAGAAGTTATTTGCCATAGTTCATATGAGCACTTAGACTGCTCTGAAATTCTTTTTTATCTCTAACAGAGCAAGAAGCAAACAGGCAATGTGGTGCCTGCAATTATCTTAGAGAGCTTCTCTCTGTAAAAGTTACTGTGAGTATGTCTTGAGACTATGTGCCAATTTGCAGCATTTATAGCACTCCCATTCCTTTGTGCTTTCTGGGTATTTCTAGGTTGCCAAGTTGCCTACATAAGCTGATACAGAATCATCTGAGCCCAGCTGACTCCTCTGACATTTTGACAGTGGGTTATTGTATTCCACTTTTGCTTCCCTGATGTTCATATACTTTCTGTTCTGTGGAGAGAGTAATTTGTTGCTTGAAGCCCCTCCTGCCCCCACTTCACTTTGGATGCTTTTCATGTCTCTTTTCTTGAGCAAGGGGGAGCTCATAATATTCCTTCAGGACTGCTGCAGGAGGAGGAATGAAGCTTTTGGGTCTGGTGAAAATCTGTTCAATGCCTGCAGGCAGTGTATGTGGCAACCAAAGGCCTCAGGAGCTCTGAGAGGGTGAGGAAGAAGCACAGGGTCATGCTGAATGTTTTGGGCTTTCACTGAGAGTGGTGGTAAATGTCTGCACTCACAGTTTATTTAGTTCTGAATGAATGATTTGCTATTTCTGGTCTTTGTTTTTAACTGGAGCAGAGATGCAGAGTATATTGTGTGGGGGAGCTGGACCCCTGAGGCCAAGACAAGGACCAGGGATATCCCAAGCAACAAAATTGATGCCTGCCATTTCACCCAAAAAAATGAACCCAAAAGGAGAACCAAATAAAATTTCTATTATCAGGAGACATACTTATCTCTTTGCTTGTGAAAGGTATGGATAAACATATCCATTAATTACTTTGTACCCATACTGTTACTATACAACTTGCTCTTCTCTTGCTCTCTTACAAAAGGTACAGGATCATGTTTCAGATTGATTGTACACAAAATGGTATTTGATTGAAAGATTCATTTATCCATGCTGTAAATCTGTTAATGCAAGATAAAAGCCAAAAGATTCAAGAATGTGATCACATATAATCTTGAAATGTAATTGAAATATCAGTTTTGATCTAATTTTAGCATTTCTGCCTTCTTTTCCTTCTGAAAATATGCACTATAAATAGGGATATGTACTGGAGGTTTGTTAGAGTGTATCTCCACGTGTGGCTGTGGAAGGAGAGGCCAGGATAGATCAGTTTTACCATAATGCCAAGTGATGCTCTACTATGAGCCTTATGAAACCCTAAAGCATTTTTTATACTGTTCAGGTTTCTACTGAGGATTAAAAGCAGAGGGGAGGATTTATCAGCGAAGTGATGAGATGCTTCTCATTCATGTTTGTTTCTTTTGTTGAGATTGATGTTGTACAGGCTTCTCCCCTTATGTAACTCAGCTGTTCTATCTGATCTACAAAATTAATTAAGTCCATTCCATCTAAGTGGAGAAAAAATACATGGATTAATTTAAATCTCATAACAATATGCAACCAGAAGCAAGAAAAGAAATTAATACTTTAAGTTAGAGATAAGACACAAAATTCATAACAGAGTTCCTAACCTATTGTAAATTTACTATGAGATTACACCTGTATGCATGAAACATGGTGCTCCAAACATTGCTTTGCCTGAGAAATATGCAACCTTTTTGCATTTAAGAGGAAAACTCTTTTTGTCTTGTTTGAGGAGGGCAAAGAGTCCTCTCCAGACTCAAATTGCTGCATGTATTACTATAACATGTGCTCTTTTTGGAAAGAAACATCTGCCTGTGCTGGCCCCAGCTGTGCCTCATCTGCAGCAAACTAAAGGCTATTTTCCGGGGGATAAAATCACACTTCCTTCATTAGCTAAAAATTCTTCAGCATTGTCCTAAACCATTTGAAAACTAGATTTTCAGCAACAACATGGTCACTCTAACTGTACTCAATGTCAGGTTTTGCTTGCAGGATTTCTACAAGGAAAGTTATTGAGATGCCAAGATTCACTTGTTTTTTGGTTGATTGGATATTTTTTCTGTGTAATAGCACAACTACTTAAGGGGTTAAATTTATTTTAAGGCTTAACTTACATGAGTAAGGAAAAATTCATTATTTGTGGAAAAAAATGCTTTTAGTGGAGTGGACTTTGGTAGCCAGCTCAATTTGAAGGCTTGATAGTAACCTTTGAAACTTGGAAGGAAATGTGAGATCAGGTCTTGATGAGAATGAAGACCTAATCCTAGAAAAGCTACATTTTGCTTGGTGTACACAACAGAAAGTCACTTCTTGTGATGCAAAGATTTTTAAAAGCACTCAAATTCCACAGTGCTTGTGGTTCTGAAATGTGTGAGTTTGTTCATCATGCTGGGGAAAACTGGAAAATTAGTAGTGTTTTTGGGAGGAGAATTATATATTATTGGAGAGTAATATTGTACCACTGTGGATTTTAGACACTCTAATCAGTAACCAGAAAATTACTTTTTAGGGATTTGTGCAAAAACAGAATAAAAGTGTGGCCTTAGTAGGGTTGAAAGAAGAGGAATTTCAATAAATAAAGGAAGTAATTAAAGAGGAAATGAAAGGGGGAAATAGCATAATATTTGTCATTATGATAGGCAGTTTTTTCAGTGACCATGCTGTTTTCAGAGAGAGTTATGAGGGAGAATTTTAATGAAGCAATCAAGAGGTTTATGGGAAGCTCCTCCCACGGACCATCAAAGAGACCCTGAAAATGAACAGCAAAAAATGATTTTCTTAATCCTTCTTTTGTTCATTTTTCCTTCCTTCTCATTTTACAGCTTCAGTTAAATCTCAGATTATCCAACTCGACCGCTGACTACAGCAGGCTGTGTGTTAACCCAGACATCCTGTACCTGCTTTTGGGTGGTCTGGGGAGGTGTTCATGTCATGTTAAAAGCTCAAAAAGCAAAACCATCTTCCTTGGTTTTCTTTAGCACTGTTGTGTAGTGCCACAGTGGTTCAACCCTTATCTGTGTCTGTTCTGGATAGCACTTGATAAAGATGACTGAGGGAACAATTTTTCCTGGCAGTGCAGTTCTCCCTGGAATGATAAGCTCTGGCTAGTGAGACTAAGTGGGTAACTTCAGTGAAATCACTGTTACATTACCATAGAGAATATCCTGCACTGGAAAATGAGTGAGCTAAATGATCTAATAAGTATTTTCCATCTGTAATTTCTTGCATATTAAGTACATTTGCCAAGCTTTACCTTCCTTTTCCAGCTAAGACAAAAGCGTTGGTTTTTCTAAAAGAAAGAGCAGCAAATCTTGTTTTCCTGAAGGTGAAGGGGTCTTTCTTGCACAGAGTAGATCCTGCAGTTTTTATTGAGAGTGTTTTTGGGTGGGAGAGAAAGCTGCTACATGTTGTTTGCTATGGCAGCTGAACATATGGGAGGAAGGGAATTAGCAACACTGATTCAAGCCCTGCAGGAAAAAGTTCTCCCTTTTCCTAGATGTAAACATCCACTGCAGGTTTTGTGTCATCTGGGATTGAATTTCTTTTCTAAGTCAAGTGAACTGTGCTACAACAGTTCAGAGGCAGTTTAAAAGTATTCTCTCAGGTCAGTTTTGGCCCTGACTGCAAAACTGGAACAAGTGTTTATATTAGACTTTCCTGTTTCTGAGGATATTTTCTCACTCCATCCTTTTGTGAGCTTTTTATTTTCCCTCTGCTGATCTTGAAGTGAAAACACTATTTAAGTAGTGGCTTATATCTAAAATCAGGGAGAAAATGGATCTACTCTGATACCAGTTTTTAGAAAAGAGTACATTTTCTTACCTCCTTTTCACAAGCACCATGCAAAGGATAGGAGAGGGCACAGTGAAAAACAGCTCCAACATGTAAATCTACAGAGGGCACCTGAGGAATCTGTAGTAGGACCTTTACATGGCCCTGCCACTTTCTTAAATGTACTTTGCAGCTGCAAAGGGAGTTTCTTTTATTGCTTTTCCCAAGACTGAGGTCATTGGTGGTGTAATATGGCTCCTAATGTATTTTGTTTAGCTGCTTTCTGGTGAATGTGTACTAGAAAATATATTGTACCACAATAAAGTAAATTGAGTATGCAAATATCCCAGTTAGAGGTGTTTAAAAATGCTTTGGGGAACAATTTTCAATAAAATGAATAAATTTTTAAAAATTTAAATCTAATCCAGTCCATTTATTGACAAGTGTAGCTAGTCTTTCACATCCTAGTCTTTCACATTTCTGTGCAGAGGGTAACTGTCAACATAACAGCCTTTTGAGATATGCTGGCTGCCAAATATTATCCTGGTTGTAAAAATGAAAGAAACCAATGCAGAAACACCAGTCAGGCACAGATCCATTAAGAGGGTAAAACTGTCTGTCTGCTTTACACGCCAGCATGCATCTGTGTATGTTTATATGGGCGTGTACACACACACAAGCACAAGATGTGCATGCTTATTTTTCCCAGAGGAAAAAGGTGCATTCCCCCTGCTTTCCTCAATAAATCTGGATGTGAGAGAAGATGCTGACAATTAGACACTCAAAGCAGCTGTGGAGCCTCTGGCTATCTGAGGCAGCTTTAACCCCTGACTTACCTGCAGTTGCACAGGGTTCATCCACTTCGTTTAAGGCTGCTTGAATTGGCCTCTTGTTCTCCCCACGAGAACTCCTTCCTGGATGCATGAAGAATGAGTCCATCTAAACTCCCACTCAGCTTCAAAGATGTGGGTCAGGTTTTATTCCATTTATTGCACATGGAGTTGGTTTTGGTGTGTAGTTAGAGAGTTTTGTCTTCTCATGCACCACCAGGGTTCCAGCCCTGTTGAGCTTCCTCTCACACTTCAGTCACTGCTTGTATTTAAAATAAGATTTTACTTGCTTTATTTTCAATTTTGTTACCATCTCTTGGAAAAAAAAAGTCTAAATAAGGTCCTAATTTTTAATGTAGAGACAAGCAGGAGACTGCCACCTGTAGAGGTTGTGAGCAGGGGACAAAGGGAAGACAACCATTGACATATAGTCAGAATTCATGTCAATCTGCTTCTAATCTGTTGTGTCAACACAGTAAGTAAAGAGTGGAACAGGAAGAAGAGCACCTGTTGGAACCCTGGACACAGAGAATTTCATGTTTTCTATGCTGACAGGCACAGACCCACAGGAAAACTCTGTGTTTGACCTGAGGCCATGGAAAAGGCTTCCAAAATGAATAAATAGAACTGAAACTGTGTGTAGTTTAAACAGAAGTGTGCTATATCACTTGGTAGAAAATTTAGGCTTTAAGGTTTTAGAACACAGTAATATACATGCAACAAGATGGAGGTTTTAGGGTGTTAAACAGCCTTGTTCTTTCACCTTTCTCTTCATGGATGTTAATAATATTGTGTGATTGGGTGAAAAAGTAGGCAGTGCAGAACACAGGTGTTTGGTTATTGGGTTCAAAGTAAAAATAAATGAGTTGGCATTTGATAATTGGATGATTTATGCTTACAAGGCCGTGTGGACAGAGCCCGAGGTCGTCATTTGTAGCTTGTTAGGTTACTGTCTAGAGGTGCTTACTATCTGTAAAAATGTAATATAGATAAGGTAAAAGAAACTAAGTCTGAATGCAAAAACCATCTCTCTGCTCATCAATCCCAATCCTGGGGAAAAGAACTGAACACTTTGACATTTGGTGTCCCAGAGACTTTTACAAGCACCTTAACATCACGATGGCTGCTGTGATGATTCACTTCCCTATTTATGACATGTACATGCAGTGCTAGGTACTTCCAGATGTTCAGGAAGATATAGATGCCACCTGTTCCTCCAAGAACAAAGGAAGACTAAGTTTAAAGCCACAAGAAATGGAGCATTTTTAGAAATGTAGTCTTGAGGAATGGGAAATTAACTCAGGCAGATATATTTGAAAGATGGATCATAAAAGGAGGCATAGAAAGCTTGTGCAGGGTGCTAACAGGTTGATAGACCCTGGGAAGGCCAGCACTGGTAACAGCAAAGAAAACATAATGGAATAGAGCAAACAAAAGATAGGAGGATAACTTTATGTTTAATGAGATAATGAGATAGGCATAATTCAGGTCTTTTCTCTTAGATTTTTAATTGTGTTGCTGCCTTCTTGGTAATTTATGATGCCCTAGAAGTACTGCTTTTTTTAGCTATTTCTGGAATTAGTTTGTGAGACGCTTTCCTATGCGTTACTGCTGAGGTTCTGATCACTCCTTTGATTTTAAATAAAGCATAATACAAATGGATCCTAGATAAATCTCTTGGATTGGACAGTTTTGTATGCTAAAAGAACTCCAATTCACCTGCAGCCCTAAAGTCAACATAACTCTTACTCAGACCTGAAGACAGTGCTTAGCTTAAAGAACTTTCCAATTTATTGATGGTCAGGTCCAAGTCCAAATGGATGTCTCAGGACTACCTTGGGTACAGACCTAGATCCAGAGTCAAATTCAGAATATTTATTTATCATCCAGATATTTATTTATCATCTGGATTTTTTGAATTTGTTCATGTTTTGTTAGAAAAATATCTCGGCTTTTCAGTGAAAAAACTCCTTTTAGTCCCTTCTGGGATAATGATAATTTCAATTAGACAGATTACTTAGGCAGTGTCTCTTGGTGTCCATTTGCCCTAGCTTCTCTTGATCCTCTCAGTGTCTGGTGGATCTACATAAAGATAATTGTTGATCAATTGCCACTGAAACAAGAAAAAAATTAGATTTAGTTCAGAGTGGCTCTAGTGCCGGTGAGGTTCAGCTGACTTTGTTCAGTCTAGGCTCAGACTAAAAATTCATAAAGTATCATGAAAAATTGCCACAGGAAGGAAAATATCAGTTTTACTCTAATGGATTTTAATAAATGAAGAAGTGATTTTCATCAATAATGTAAATTCCAATTTCCCTTCACAAATGAAGTGGAACTCAAATACTAAGTTTTCTTAGGACTTTGTGTTCAGAGAGCTACCAGGCAAGGAAACTCCTTCAAGCCAAGTGAAGTATCCATGAAATGAAATATCCTAATTTCTCTGCATTGTTTACCCAGAGTAGCTTCTGACTGAATCTTTGGGATTAGAATCTGGTTGTGTCTCTTCACTTCTTATGGAAATTGGGTGTGTTCAGTACATGTCTGAAGTGATCTCCTGCAATATTCTGGAATGTTTGCTAACATCACAATACCAAACAATATTTTATAGCTTTAAATTTGACTTTTTATTCTCTTAAAATTTGAAAATATTTATTTCCCTATTATTTTCCCCTTTCTATTTACTAAGTCTGACTTTTTACAGTGTCCTCTATCTTTCTAAATGGGATATTTGCTTCCTGTTCTTTTTTGTCCTTTACCTTTGCAAGTAAAAACTGGGAATAATAGTGATGTTTGTACTCTTTCCATCCCAGATTCTACCTGTTGCATGCATAAAGTAATAGAAGTTAAAAGTAATTAATGTAAACATTAATTTTGTTTGATGGGTAGGGTTTGAATTTACCTGCTCCTTCTACACTGATTTCTAGTTATCTAAAGAAATATCATTTACTTAGTCAAAGCTCCCTGGAAAACTAGGTACTCAGAGATAGAGTTACTCCCTGACCTCCCAAAATGCCATTTTGGGCTTGTGCCTTTTGCATGTTTCATCTCCAAGGACTGAAATAATGCAATAGATTTCAGCAGTCAGTGGGGCTTCATTCTGAAGTCCCATCACACAAGAGCAAGCCTGAGCAACAGTGAGAGTCACTGAAGTCAGATCATTTCAGAAAAATAGTCCAGGGATTTTTCATCTTGAGCACTTCCACATGGTCACAAACATTTGGGTGGGCTATTTTTGTAAATTATTCATAGAACAAGGTGAAAAATTGGCATGCTGAGTATTGTGTACGTGAATGCTTACATTTTTTTCTTCTAAATTTTCAAAAAGGTGTTTTATAAAGCATTATATTTTTACCAAAACATGTAAAATGATATTCAAAAATTGAAAACTGGTGAAAAACTAGCAAATAATGCAGTAAAGACTTTACAAGTCCCGGAACAATCTCCCCCATTTTGTTGCCTGCAGCCTTGGTGGGCTCTGGTTAAAGTAAAAATGTTAATGCTGTCAAGCAGGAGAGTTTCCAGGCAGGCACTTGCACTTGGAATTATTGGACTATCTTTTCACATAAAATAGCACTTAGAAATCTTCCTGCTGTGAAGGGACAGCATAGGCAGCGACTCACAGCCTTGCCAGTAATCATCTACTAGGGGGTGGCGAGCAGTCTGTCAGCTCTGTGGATTCAGCTTTTGCTTCTGCCTCTTCCTGGTGCTGATGTTCCTGCAAAGTAAATTGGGCATAGAGGGAAGAAGTACAATTATTTTCCCTATCCAGAAGAAAAGTCTTAAGGGAAGACATAAGAACAGGCTGAAAATATGTTCCTATCATACAATCAGCGAGAGGTAAGACTGCTGCTGTGATCTGGACTATTGGAGTACTCGAGTAAGTATTTTATACAGCCAGAAAAGTGTAGGGAATAAAACAATCAATCTTCCATGAGCTTCAATGGACAAGCTACACTCTGACTGGAAGCTTGAACCTGTCCCACCATTTACACAAAGCCTGGGCATGATTCTGCACTTCCTTGGATGCTACAGTGGTTTGTGTCTCTGTGGTTGATGAGCACAACCAGCTCATCACAAATCAAGAGCCCTTTCAAGTGGTGCTTCCAGCAGGACTGTTTTCAGTTTGGCAGCTCAAAAGAATAATCTCCATACAATAAAACTAGAGACAGAGGTGTATCTTGGTTTTATCATTACCTTTTAAAGCTTGATATTGGTTAGTGCAGTGTTTGAAGGTATCCATGGGCAGGATAGGGAGGGCACAACTTTGGGAGAATGGCTCTGAGGGATTGGTCCTTCAGCACATTGCAAAGAGATCCTTAAATTCCAAGAACTTTAAATTACTTCTGTCCTGCTAAGGGAGACCTTGCAGATGGTTCTGCAAGTGTGCTTGCCTCCTGTCAGAAGATGCAACATGACACACAGGCCAAACTCTGAAAAGCAGGGCCAAATTTAGAGCTGCTGTAATTCAGTGTAGTTCTGGTGGCTGCAGGGCTTGGCTGATCTAGTTCAGCTGTGTGGTGTATGCTGGTGTGAGTGCTGAAGGCATTTGGTGATAGTAATTATGAGTGATTGCTATCAGATGACAACACGTGGCAACATTTGGGTTGTTTTAATTCATTAACAGATCCTCTCTGACAGCGTAACCTAGCCTGGGAGTTATGCTAAAGTCACAGAAAAATTAAAAAAGGGGGGGTGGGGACTAGAAAAGTGTGGGTGAGATATTTTACTGTCTGCTTAAGCAGCAGAAAGGGATTAGAATGGGCTGTTGGAGAAGCTTGCTTCTTTCCAGAGCTTCTAAATGCCTGGGATAAACAATTCAGGCAATTCTGCACAGACCCTTCAGAGGGCTGCTGCCAAGAAGGGAAAGGAAGTGAACCTGTTTCATCAGCAAGCATCCTTACCCCTCAGGGTCACACAATGTAAAGAATCCTCTCTGCTTTTCTAAAAGGGTGTTTTATTAACTGAGGGGACCAAAAAGAAAGTTTCCTGTGTTTTCCTGGTACTACTGGAGAAAGAGCTGCTATAGTCTGTAAATTCTAAAGAGTTTCTTCTCCCTTGGTTGCTGTTTTGTAACACATCATACATGGCCATTATGCTTACCTTCCCTTTACATGCTGTTTTATGTTGCTTTCCATGCTCTACATTTTCCTTCCTTTCCTGTGTTTAATAGTCTACACCGCTTAATTTAAATTATTTTTTTTACCTACAAATTGTCTTAAAATGACTCAAGATGAAACTGAGGCATTGGTAGCAATGGCAAAAAAAAAATAAAGGTCAAAAGCATGTTGTTTCTGTAGTGAATAATGTAAAGAAAATTTTTAATGGAATTCTAAAGGTTATTGTAAGGCCAAATCATAATTCTGTGTGGGTACAAGCATTTTATGTAAATATGCAATCAGGATGCGTACAACACTGCTCAAACATGGCAGCAGAGGATACACATTTTTTAACTCTCAGATTAATAATTATAATGTTGCTCACATTAAATCTCTTTTGCACCATTTTTTCCTGTGGTCAGGCTGATACACTGAACAAAAAAAGCACTTAATCTCTGTATCTGGGCTAAGGTTTAAAATTAAAACAATAAGCGGGCACATGTGCTCTGTTTCCACCACTTCAGCTGAGACTTCTGATTTTGAAAGTAGATGTCAGGCTGTTTACAGCAGTCTCTTTAAGACTTTCACTGGGAAATTCCTGACAAATTTAGAATTCCATGTGCATAGGCTGTTGCTGCCCTGCCTCTGCAGTGCATCTAAAGCATACCAGGTGCTAAAATAATTGACAAAAGTGGAAATGTGACACAAATTTGTCCGATCCTTTGTCTTCCTTGTCTGTTTTAATACTTTTCTGTGGGTTGCTCATTATGTGTTTTCACAACATCTACCATACTGGGGCCTATGGACAGAACCAGAGGGAAGCTGGTAAACAATAATAGAGTGGAAGTTTTCCTTTCTGGGTGGAAAGCAACAATTTGCAGGCACATCCCTTGAGAGGAGCTTTGGGATTTAACAGGTACCTGAAAATTTCAGCAGTACAGAGGAAAAGGTTCTCCAGGTCTTTGGTGACAGTAATTTAAACTCCCCTGGTGAGGTATTTATTAAAAGCAATTATTTTTCAGTCATTATCTTCTTTTTCTAATAATGCAGCACAGATATGGACAGATCAGCCCACACCAAAGCTTTTCTGACTCTTAAGAGTGGTGTCTAGCTGCATGTTATAGGTATGGGCTGTGTGGAAATGGCAGCTGGAACCTCTCCAGCCACCAACCTCACGCAAAATCCTGAACCTTTTGAATCCCTAGAAGATATTATATACTGACATGCTATCCAGGTACTGAGTTTGACAGTGCTAATAATACTATTTATATGTATAATTATTGAAATTACCCATACTCTTTGGGTTTAATGGTGTTCAGTAAATTGGCATGCATAATTTATACATCGTTGCTGTCAACCATCAATCCAAATGTGAGGCAGCAACATATAAACTGAATGGCAGAATAAAGTGTTTATGAGTTTATTGAGGACAAGATCACCATAAACAATGACACTGGAAGTTTTCATATCAGTTTTTCAGTATTTGTGGGAAACAGAATGCTATCTATGGGATTTCATTTGTTGCATTACTGTAAAACCTCTTCAATAAACAATTTAGGAGACAACAACTACATCACTCTTCAAAAAGGCCCTAGGGACAGGATTTATTGCAGAAGTCAGCGTTACCATTTCTGCTTCAATTTTTGCTATGGTTTAATTTAAGCCTCTTATTGAAATGTCAGTCATTTAATAATGGAATGGAACCTTAAAAATGTACAAATGCATACACCTTTGAGGCTTAATCAAGTGGTACAGTAGGAAAACCAAATTCAACTATTATTATGATAATTTAGAATAATAATTGAGACTTTCCAATTCTACGTTTAAACAAGAAATGCTTAAAATAACCATTGTCTCCACACATCTGAATATGCATCTATCTATTTGCTTGAAATTACTTTGCCATTCATGATATTAATCAAAATGGCAGTGTACATTACAGAGGATTCAAATGCCCCAATCTTATTACATGGGACTTGCTACAAAGTGCTATTAGTATTATGTTTTCATTTTTATTTTGTGAATGCAGTAAACAACTAATAATTCAAGATGTTCTGAATTTTTTGCAAGGTGCCAAGTGCTGAAAGAAGTGATTAACATGAAATGAGGAAATCTATGAATAGAAGCAAAACAGAAACTGCTGAGTTATTTTTGGCATTCTCTAATGAATAAATGGATTGTTTTCAATGTCTGTCAATGAGTACAAGTAAATGTGCACTGTGAGCTGAAATATACTGTCTCACGTTAACTTGTTTTGAACCAACAACTTAAATCTAAGGAATTAAAAAAAAAGAAAAAGATTTGATGCTCATATTCTCATAGACCTAAAATTCATGGTTCTCATAAAAGCAAATTATCTTCACTTAATCAGTTAAACATATAAAAATATATTTTGATTTTATATGTGAATTTCTATTACTGAACACTAGGTCATGGCTAGAGACTACTTATCAATTTAAAAGCACAACTTTTTCATGACTACAAAACACTTCTTTGGCCTCAAGTTATGGCACCAAAATAGCTTTCCTTTGATGAATGTTGATTTAAATCATTGAGAGATCACACAGAATGGCTATCAACCCAAGGAAGAACATTCAAAGGACGTGTAAAAAGTAAAGACTTGAGCCAAATGTGAAAGCAATCATGGTACAAATGCATTTAGGACCAAGGTCATGATCAGGCAAGTAGGGTGAGGATAATGCTTACCTACTAAGAAATAAAGCATTCATTTTGTGGCAGTGGCAGCATGCTGATCTGAAGAGGAGTTTGGACAAGACTTGTTGAAATCCCTTCCGCTCAAAGTTATGCTGTGGTCCTAACCTTGAAAAGTAATAAATGCAGTTCTTGGGTTATAAGTGATGATAGCTAATGACTAGTACCTTATGAATGTTTTTCAGAAGTTTTCTAGGTCTGGTTTCTTACTATTCTTGCCATTCTTTCTGGGCCATATCAGATATTTAAAAAGTAGTTTAAAAAATGTTTGAAAACATAGTACCTTATATGCTTTCTGTTGAAACTATTCTTTGCTGTTTTTATAGTCAGAAGAGGGGATCAGTCCCTTTTATTTCATGAAGTAGCTGGCCCCTTGCTTGAGTGGTTCCTCCTCTGCTGGAGCAGATTCCAGACAGGCCTGTTTGTCCCAGTGAGTATGAATTGAGTTTGGATGACCACCTCAGCTATTGACACCCACAATACAGACCCCGTGGACCTTCCTAAGCCTGGGCCACCAGGCACAAAATATGCACACATCCATGATGTCCCTGGGCAAAGAGAGCCACGCTGTCAAAAAAAGCATTTTAGCAGAAAAGTTTGTGATCTGTTGTTATGCATCTAAATTATTTCATATAGTTTGTGTGAGTGACAGGAAAAGGGACAGATTTGTGTGCTAATTAGCTAGGAGTGAAAGAAGGGCCATAGCTTTATCTGAATCCTGTTGAAAATCTGAAGTTACTACAGTGTCCAGCAATATCATTTATACGTAAAGGTCTGCAACACAGGCCATGATGTCAATTCCAAGATGTCAACCAGATTTTACATGTGAAGACCCTTCAGCTGAACTCTTCAAAACCAGGATTTTGTCTGTTCCTGGTGTCAGGAAGAAGCACAAGGACAAAGCAGAAGCTTTGTGACATTCATCTGTTGTGTCTGAAGATGCACTTAAAACATTTTTAAGCATAACTTGAACAGGCAATAAAACCTGTTCAAACATGCTAAAATGATGAAGACTGTGATCATGTAGTAACCTCAGGAAAGATGGTCTTGGGTGCAGTGCAGTGCCCTCCCTCCCTGACCATCCCTGTCCTGTAGCCCCAGTGAGGTCAGTCAGGATGGGATGAGTGATGACCAGCACTGGCCACAGCCTGACCATCCCCAGACACAGCTGCAGGCCCTGGGCATGGGATGGAGCTGATGGAGCCCCAGTAGGGTGGTGTCTGGTTTATTAGGACTCAGTGCAGGGTAGGATGCTGGGCACAGGGTTTCCTGTATTCCCATGTGTGCCCATTGCCTGTTATCCTGTCACTGGGCTCCAGTGACAATGAGCCTGGCTGCCTCTTCCTTACTCCTCCCACAGGTGTGTGGGCACGTGGATCAGAGCCCTGAGCCTCCTCTTCTCTTTGTGTTTGGGGTTTTTTTCCCTTTTAAAAAATAAATCTGAAAAGTTTACTCTCAGTATTGGTGGGTAAACTACATATAAAAGGGGAACACAAGTCTTTCACTAGATGAATTCTTGGCCTTTTCCAGATTCTCACCCCACACTGTTGCCCTTCATAGCAATCTGAGGGAGGCCTTAGGAAATCTGTGCATTTTTACTCTTGAGAAATACGTTCAGTGGAGCTGTGGATGAAGCTGCAGGTTCACCTCTGGGTGGGAGCCTGAGACAAGAGGCTGTGAACACCACCCCTTGCACAGCAAAGGGCACAGGGAGCTGTGGCACAGCCAGCTGAGGGACACTGAGGCACATGGCAGGAGCCCATGGCTCCATGGCTCAGGAGAGCAGCGGGACTTTGGCACTCTTGGGCTGGGAGGGGGTAAAAGCCCAGGGGTTCCTTTGCTCAGGGTCCCTCCTTGGAGGCACAGCTCAGGCTGTGTGTGTGTTACTGCAGTGTGGGTAAATGGCTCTGTGGAATAAAACATCTGAGACTCTGCTATGGAAATGCTGGGACTGAGCCAGTGAGGAAACCTGGTCTGACTGAGTGGGTGTGCAGGGAGTCAGGCAGGGACCTGCCAGGGGACTGGAGCCACCCCTGTGGAGGGGTGACAGTGCCAGCAGTGACAGTCTGTGACACTGGGAGTGTGGCTGCCAGAGAGTCTTGTAAATGGTCACACTGGGAAGTTTCCTTAATGCTGTGGAAACAACAGCTGTGACTCTGTAAACAGTATTTATCCTTCAAGGTGTGCTGATAGCTCGGATAGAAGCCGTGCTGGCCCTGATCATGTTTGAATGTCTGCATGAAAATGAGACTGAACCGGAGTAGGACTATGATGCATTTCATTGTTATGACTGCTTCCCTCTACCCTTCCCACTCCTCTCAGCAGCCACAGGATGTCATTGTCAAAGCCAAAGTGACAAGACCTCAAGTCCCTGCTGCCCTTCAAAATGTAAAGGGTTCACCCAGTGTGTGGCACAAGATGAATGGGGTCCCTTCCCCACATCAGCAAAGCAAGAAATTGTCTCGTCCTTTGAAATTTCTTTTGCTGTTTCCAAGTTTTACCTCTCTCAGGTAAAGGGAGCATCATGCCCTTCTGGAATGTCTGTGGGTATCCAAAGGGAGCACTGCCCTCTAAAGGTCGCAGGTGAGATGGAAAGCAGGTTCCTGTAGACCCTGGGAGATCTTTTCAGAGTTACCTTTGTAAAGGTGTTTTGGGTGGTAGCCAGCAATGAAGGCAGAAGTCTGAACACCCCGAGGCAGCGCTGTAAAGAGTAATGGTGCAATCTCACCAGATTTACAGTCAGAATGCGGAGTAACAATACAAAAAAGTATTCAAATTCAGTAATGTTCAAAATGTGATATAAAGTTTACAGTCTTAAGGCACATTTACAGTATTTTTGTTTTGTTTGTTTAAAAAAATATAATAAAAAAACCCAAAGTAATATTTTCCATAGCTGCAACCCCAGTGGTTTGTTTTTTTTTTACTTACTGCACAGATCTGCAATTTTAAATCTTTAAAAATCCAACAGTAGGTTTAAAATGAGCAAATGCCAGAGGTAAAAGTGTAAATGGATTAGTAAGACCAAGAGGGCTGAATGTGATATTGAAGTAAAAAAAATTATATGAGACCCTGAAATTTAAACTGCTGCATTTTTTATATATCAATAACAAAAAATAGTAAAGAAAGTAGACTTGGAAGGTTTTCCTACATTTCTGTAATGCGTTATGCACCAGAAGGGCTTATTCTAAATAATCCAGTGAAATACAGGTTTTTTGGTATTTCAGTTCAAAAAGTTCAGATCACCTGCTGAAAAGATAAACCTACATTTTCTAGGAATACATTTTCACTCTTAAACTATGGATATAGTTTAGAATGTGAACCAGGTTATCTGAACAAAAGAAATTTGATAGAATCTCCAATTGGGAATTATGTGCATAATGCAATATAAATCTAATGACAGAAATGAGTACAGAAACACTGGAGGACAATGGTAATTGTAGTACTAATATTCTATAGGTTGGTTTCGGTAGGATTTGAAAATACATAAATTAATATAATTTAGAAATCTCAGTATGACCATGGTGTTGGTGTGGCTGGGTGTGACTAAGGGACCAATGCAAAAGTCATCTGAGGATTGTCTGAAGAGGAAGTTCCCACAGTGAATCAAAATGGATTTAGAGCCAACGTGTGCTGCCAGGATATCATAAAACCATTTCAGTGCCAAGAAGAAACAGGTCCAAAGAATCAGATTCTTGTCAAGCACTGCCTTGTAGAAGATTAAACAGATGCCACTTAGGTCACTGGTTTGATAAATGAGGGAGGAATTATTTTTTTTGTCTGCCAGGAAACAAAGCTTGGAGCAGCCAAGGTCTTACCGGAGTTCAACTCATGCACGCTGAACTTCTCAGACAGTACTCACGCTGAACACCAGAGTAGTAGAGCCAAGATTTTTCTCACACACTGAAAAAAATCCTTGAGGATGTGAGAGCTTTTCACACCTTTCCACATCAATTCAGCATAGGAAACTTCCAGGCCTCAGTTTTCTGCCCATGAAGGAAGTATTTAAAATCACATATGAAATGAAGCCAGGTGTGGTTTAGTAATGTCATCCCAGACAGCCCTGTGCTGTCTCTACCCTAAAAAGCCAAGTGTCACTTTGGACTGGTGGTTTCATGGGCAATCTTTAGTTGGGAAAATATTGTAATTATACTGTGGTTTTACCTGTAGAAAATCTATCTTCAGATAAAATCAGTTAATTTTACCTCAGTTAGTTTTACCAAATTTGAGTCAAGGCAACCATCAGTAAAAGTGTCAAGTGCAACTTCTGAATTATTAACTGTTTCCCTGGTATATTGTGTTATTAGAACCTCCCTTTTTAGTTTTCCCATTTTGATCAGAATTTTCTAAGACTTTCATAGAAAGTGAAACCAAAATTACTTATAAGATCACGGTGTGATCAGTGAAAATTTTGGATCATTTTCTGAGTAGAACATTTTGACAAAGTAATAAACTTATGGGGTAGAATGGAAGTAATTTCTGCTCTTTTCTTTCTGCTCTGTGTAATATTTGCATTCTCAACAAAGTCTCCCACACTACCCATAGCTTTCTGAAATATGAAGTCTGACTATATAGTAGTGTTAAGCACTGCATTAGATTTAATAAATTTAATAAAATAATGATAAAATGGAGGAGCAGAGATTTCCTGGCAGGTTCCTGGCAAGAAAACAGGGATTTGAGATAATCCCTGAGAAATATTTAACACAGAATCAGGTTTTCATTGCTAGACTAGTGATAGTAAAGCAGGGCTTTCTGTCATTTGGTTTCAGTAAATAATATTGCTTTCAGTAACCTTCATCAAATTTCATTTGACTTGCATTTTAATAATATTTTCATAACCCTGCACACTTGCTCGTGTCTTTCTGGAAAGGAAGCTCAGCATTGTGGCAAAGGGCTTCAAATGTTGTAAGTTCAAAGAACTCCACTAAAACAAATTGACTTACACTGCAATGCACCTACTCTTTCTTCAAATTTTCAAAAGAAAATTTAGTTTTTCTCTAGTGAGGGCTCTTGGGAATATGTATTTGACTGTAGTACCTTGCTGTGCCTGAGCGATTTATAGTGATTTTCCTATAATATACAGTGATTTTTAGGGGTCTGCCTGCAGCTAATTTTAATGAGAACTGTGGCTAAATCCATGTTCTCTGTTTCAAATAACCATACCATTGTGTCTTTCAATGTGTTCTGGATTTTTTTGATATGGCTTTTTATGAATATGAAATGTGTATCTCCATTAACTACTACCTGATCATGTTTAAAGCACGATAAATGCCAAGAAATCAAAGGTTATTTATATTTTCAGCCTAAGAACCAATTACTTAATCTAAAGACACAATAAACAGGTAACCTTATGTAGACCAGATGTTGTTCTGGAATTTGAGATATTGGCCCAAAAATAGTTATTCTACCTCTTTTTTACCTTGTATCCAAGTATGTTTGTACTCTACTACTGTATCCTTCAAGTAATTTCAAGGGCTTGCAGAAGCCCTGAATGTGAAGAAGGGCTGCTTTATTTGCTTTTTCAGCTTATGTGGTTGCACAGAAACCACATAAAAAGAGTAGAAATGCAAAATGCAGTTGTGCAAATACTTCTAAAAATTTAAGCTATCACATATTTGCCTGCTGTGATATTGGATCACATTCTGCTAGTCAGCAGTTTGACATCTGTCTCAGAAACAGTCCCAAAACTGGTTCCTACTGAAGCTGGCTGCACTGGGGTGATACCCCAGACTATGCTTGGTCTGTTACTTGGTTGTTTTAAAGGACCATATTTGCAACCCTTCTGACAATGGAATATTGTCTTTTTCTTCTTTTGTGAGACTTTTTGCTTGTTCATTAAAACATTTTTTTTTTTCCAAATAAAAAATTGAATTAATGAACAAAAAATCTTTCAATTGCCATAAAATTTTAATTTTTTTATTGAGTGAAGTAAATATTTACTGTTTCTATAACTGATATAAGTTCAAAGAAAAGCATTTTATCCTGGCTCAGAGACTGTACAATTTCCCAGTTTTTGTTGTTCTCCAGTAGAGCAAATTTAATAATCATGGTAGCAAATGGTTTCTATGCAGTAAGCTCAGTGAGTACATTCTTCAGGTTATGCCTTCAGTTACCCATTTAATTTCTGTTCATTATCTATACTTCAATCCTATATCCTCTGAAAGCTTAATGCCATAGGAGAATTTCCTTCTCCCTGTCCCAGTGTGAAGAGAAATTGCACCCAACATTTTAAGAACAGGTTATTTTTATTTTTTTTCCTCCCCCACCCCATGATTTCATCACCCTGTCCAAGGTGATCAAGTCGGCTTTAAGTGTTTAAAGAATATTTAACTTTGTGTTTGTAGTATCTTTTTGGGATGCAAAAGCCAAATTAACACATGTACCACAGTGCCAAACTTCAGTAGATAAACTTTCTGCTATGAATATGCAGAAATTTGCCTCTTTATTCAACATCTGTACCAACGGCTCCATCCTGATGTCTCCCTGAAAAGTCATGAGGTCACTGCTTGTCTTTATTCCTGGCTGAATCCTGAATCATTCTCAGCATTTTTCAGGTATCAGTGCCTAATGAGTGGGCATTTTTAGAGACTGAGGCTGCTCCAGGTGAAAAATGCAAGTCAAATAATAGTGGAACAAAACCAAAGAGAGACTCCATTCTCCATTCATGACTTCCTGCACTCTAATTGCTCCAGAAGTCATTTCAGTTGTTACTGTATTCTTTTTCTCATTGAAAGAGAGAGGCCACAATAGCTAATGTGGTCTTTGGTTTATTTATCCTCACCAGACTGCACTTTAATTCTCTGTCTCATTGTTTGTTTGGAGAAAGAAATAGCAAGGAGGTGAGACCCCAGAAAATTTTCTTACATGCTTTCCTACTTCTGTTCAAAAGATTTATTAAAGATATTTATTAGCTTCCCTAAATAACGTTCTAATCAGGCATTTGGATCACTTCAGTAACTAATGTTTATTTTTATAAGCAATACTTTAATTTGACACTTTACATAATGCATGTGCAATAAGGGTGCCATGTTTGATGGATAAATACCAAGAAAAAAATCATATTGCCTAATAAATAATGTTGGATTTAGATATCCCACTCATTTAAAGCAAACTTGTCATGGTTTATTAACTGTATTAACTAGTGGCTTTTTTATATCTGGTCATAAATAATATGAAGCATTTTTGAAAGATGCCCCTTTCAAAGGACATAATATTGCCCCTTTATTGTCACAGATTATTCATATCTTCCCTGCAGTGGGCAAGTTGCCAGTGCAGCAACGTGTAATCGAGCATATCTTCATATACTGAACCTTTGCCTTTTCTCTTGGGATGAAAATTACTGAGGCAGAGGTGGTTGTAGTAAGGAGATTAGTAGGGCAGCACATTTGTAAAGATGTGGATCTGGATTTCCATGGGAGGCACAGCAGTGGTGGTGCTGTGTCCCTGGACTGCCTCCAGAGTGTCTGCTCGGGGTGCTGCCAACAGTGAGACAGTGAGTGATTTTCTTCCCAACACAGTCCATCCATAAAACTGTCCACCTATTCCTTTTTCAGTTATCATATATTTTAAATATTTTTACTCTTCTCTGTCCTCCCTACCTTTTATTTCTGAGCTGGCTTCAGGCTGAACTTAGCTGTAGGATCTCAGCTACCCTTTGGTGTTCAGTGAGAAGTTGCTCATCTAGACTGAGTCTGCAAACTTTTTCATTTTCCAGTGTTGTCTTCCAAAACTTGTTTTACTAGACTGTCCTTAGGTAAATAGATCAGTTTAACTGGGCTTATCTCATTAATGAAAACAAGAGTTTCTAACAGAGCTGTGTTCTTGATTATGTCTTTGTTACTCTTTATGTAAGTATCAATTTTGCATAAATACATATTCCAGCAAAAGGTTTTTAAAGTCGTACCACCTTTATGGCATTAAATTCAGCATCTGAGCAACGTGGTCTAGTGGAAGATATTGCTGCCCATGGCAGGGGGGATGGAACTAGATGATCTTTAAGGTCCCTTCCAACCCAGGCCATTCTGTGATTCCATTATTTCCTCTTTTAGATTCTTGCTTTTGCTCTCTTTTTTCTTTCATTCCTCTACATACCATTTCTCATCTGCTACAGAAGTTCATCTCAGATCTCTGTCTTCCTTTTTTCTCATCTTTATTTTGACTTCAAGCTGACTCTTTATGTTAGCTGATAAACACTGCTACCACTGAGTTGGTCTGTCCAAATGAGGCTGTCACGCTGCCTCCTACAGCACTTCTTTCCCAACATCTGCTTTCCACAGCCACTCCTGTGTGGAGAAGTGCAAAGGACACAGACCTTTAGCATAATCATGGTTATGGCATTTTCTGCAGCTCTGCTCAATGATCCACTGAAATTCAATACCTTTTTGTTGCAATGAATTAATTGGAGTCAGGGGGGGGATGGGAAAGGAAGGGGAATTTTATATTTTAAACAGCTTTGATTTATAGAAGGAGAGCTCATCTATTCTCTCTACCTGATACTTTCTCAATAGGAAAAGTGTTAGTCCCTTGAACCTAAAGGAATTTCTAAATTTGGGGACCCTGATAGGTTGCAAGGCATTGTGGTTCCCAGCACAGAGGACAGCTGGGAAAAATTAAAAACGTTTTCCTCTTGGCCTTGGTTCCACAATTTGGGCTGTGAGTGGTAAGGTTTAGTCATCACTGGGTGCCTGCAGTGGCTAGATTGCCCATTTCCCTGCAAGCTATCCCAAAATGGGACATCTTCCTGCATTCACAGGAACAGTGTACAGAGAAATGGTCAATGAGTGTTCCTTTTTTCTCTGGTGCTCAACCTGTGGTAGGTCCCAGTTGTTTTGTATTGCTGCTGTTTTCTAGGTTAATTATTTCCTGTACTGGGTAACTCCTTCAGATTGTATTTTTATGCAGCATTATGTATTTACACCCTCATTATGATTTTAATAATGCATTTCATTACAGTTGGCAATTGATGGTTTTCATTACTGAACAAACTGTCAATTTACTGCTAATGCTGCTTTAATTATTGACTTAGTTTGATTTCCTTGGTTTAATTCTTTCCATCTGTGAGGAAAAAGGTCTATGTATTAGTGGAACTGGAAGTTTTAGATTAAAATTTGAAATTTTTTCTCAGAGGGCTTTTAGGAAAATTATTGTTACTTTATGTAGTTAAGATTTTCTGTCCTGTTCTATTTTAGCATGTGTTTGTCAGTCCAGAATAGCTCGTGGCTCACTGAACACCTCAGGATAGGGTGGAAATGTTGATAACGTTATATAACCATGAATATTGGATTTCAAACATTATTCCTACTCCATGGACAAATCTGAACTGAAGACACTGAATATGATGCCTAAATGTTACCTGCTCTAGAGTTCATCTTTCTGAAAAGGTAAAGGTTTGTGGAGACTACATTGGATTTTCCATAGCATACAGTTCCTCCAGTGACTTTTATTTATTTTTTTTTAAATAATTGGGAACATGTGCAAGTGCAGTATCTTCTTTGTAGTCCTGTTTTCCATGGTCTTTATTGAGAGGAGACTGGAAGAGAGAAAGTAAATTTAGATGACCTCTCAGAATTGTTCTGGTGGCCAGAGTTTTAAGATATGTGTTGCTCTTTGGTGGAGGCTCTAACCAGTTGTTGTACATGTACTGCAAAGGGGCTGCAACAACTTTGCCTTTCCTTAAGCCCAAAAGTCTGCAGTATTTGGACATGTAGATGTGGAACTGATGATCATGGTTTAGTGGTGGATTTGGTAGTGCTGGATTAACGATTAGACTTGATGATCTTAAAGGTCTTTTCCAACCTACATGATCCTGTGGTTCAATAGTTGATGTTGTTGATATAGTTTGGAACCTGTTTCTAGTCTGTTCATGTGACATGTCATGCCTGTTCATGGGTTTTGATTTTCCAGTGGTCTGTGCCAATTTTATGTTAGTGTATTTGTCAGCACAATTTCTGGCAAGCTGCATATGTTTTATTCCTCCCAATCATATGATGTGAAATGCAGATATCAAGAATAACTTCCTAGCACATATAGAAGGAAAAAAAAAAGAGGAAAAACAGTTTTTAGTCACTGCATGGCAAGGGTCAGTTCTTGTATTTGGAAGTAACTTCTCTCTCCATGTTTGTATAGTGACATTTAATCTCAGTGGAGAGTCATGTGAGAAAATTTATTGTTTCCTCTCAACTTTTAATGAGATCTAATCAAACTTGAAGGTAAACAAACAAATCACAAGCCTAGAAATAAATAATTCTTAGTCACTCTAACATGAGGGCTAATGGTGTAAGTGGGTTTGCAGTAACCCAGGAGGGGATATGTGAATGTAAAAAAAAAGGGAGGGGGCTGCTGTCTGACACCTGAAAAAAAATTATTTTGGTTGGGAAGATTCATAGACCAAATCCTTGAATGGTGTTATGTAGATGCTTACTGGCTTCAGGATCTGGACAGTGATAAAAGACTTTACTGTGTGGAGATATTTTGGCATGAGTTATATTTATTACACTAAAATCTAAACCAATATATATATCTATATATACATAAACATATAAAAATATATATAATTATTATATCTATATATAAATATATAAAATATATAAAAATATATATAAATATATAAACAAATATATAAATATATATAAAATATATATATATAAATAGGGAGGAAAAAGGAGTAATGACATTCCTTACTAGAAAAAAGAAATAAATAAAGCATTGAACTTGGTTGAATGTATAGAAATTAATATACAAGACATAACTAATAAAAAATTAAGTTAGTTTTAACATAAATAGCTTATACCTAGACAGTGTATGTGTGTTAACTCAATTAGACATGTATTTCCATCAGCCCTGGTGGCCTGTAAAAATAAAATTTTATCACAGATATAATCTAGGCTTATGTGCAGGCAAACAACCAACTTTATCTTACCTTTCCAGCCCACTGTGTCTGATCTCCTTTACCTTTCCCAGCTCACTGCTGTTCCTCTGCCTCACTTGCAGCAGAAAGTTGTTTGTCCCAAAGTGTCAGGAGGGCAAAGCAGTGATTTACTGGAAAATCCTCTTGGACTCCTGACTAGCTGTATGAAATGTGAGAGCTGAGCTACTCACAGGGTATGAAGAAGAAGTAGATCAGTCCTGAAGAAAAGGAGATTTTTCTTCCTACCACCCCTTGCTGTCACTACATTACCTGCAGGGAGCTTATGGAAGAGCTGTCTGCCGCCTTACCTCATTGACTGTCCTTTTCCAGGGATGGGGAGCATCAGCTGCTGACTTTCATGGGAGAAGCAGGCCTGTGAAAGAAGGAAATAAAGCTTTTTGGCCTTCCTGTAGCAGCCCTGGCCAGCAGCTCTTTCTCTAGAAGTGGGCAAGCAATGAGAGCGGGTGGCCACATGCTCCCCTCCACCTCCCATGGGCATCAAAAGCAGGCACCTCTCACTGACCCCGCTTGCACACTGGAAAAGCTAATTCCCACCCCATTAAAGGAAAAAGACATCCTTTAAGTAGTGTTTTTGTCACTCATTTTAATAACTATCAGCACTGATGATCTGCTAAAAACTGGGAGAAACCATTGCACCATTTATATCCTAGAGCACATCTTGACTCTGACCCAGTGGAGAATGAGAATGAACCTGTGTTCTGCTCAAGAAACACTGGAAGTATTTTAGGACACCAATTGTGTTTCAGAACATCAAAACAGTACTAAAATTTTACAAAATATAGCTCCCTCTGGTGATGTGCAATAAAATAGGTACTAGGAGGCAACAGCAGAAGACATAAATTCTTACTCTACCAATTCCAATTTTAAAAGCTATTTGCTTACAGCAGCAAAGGCTCATTTTGATGTGCAAGAAGTTTGATATATTTCATGCAGAATTGCTTATAGTGTCTCTTAAAATCTCCAAAGTCTGTCAAAGTTGGTTGGCATTTGATCACAGCAGAGTTAGTTCTTCAAAATTAGTGTGCAGTTAAGAAACCCAATGTCTTATCCACTTATTATGGCATTAAAAAAAAATAAAAAAAAAAAATTAGAAAATTATCTAGACAGTAAAATTCTCTTTAGAGGATTTCCTGAATAGTTTTCAGTGAATTGTGAATAGTTTTCAGTGGATAGATTTCAGTGAATAGTTTTCAGTGAATTGTGAATAGTTTTCAGTGGATAGATTTCAGTGAATAGTTTTCAGTGAATTTTGGAGAATACCTCTGAGAGAGTGACGTGATTATACAAAAGATAGACCAAAGACATGGGAAATATATAACTGATACAGATTTTACTTGCAGTGGGTGTGTAAGTTAAAGTTTCTATGCTGTAGAAATGCTGAAGTTTTGGAATGGATAATGCTGGGTTTGTTAAACTCTGCTGGTATTTCACTGCTATCAGCTGTGCAAAATGACCAAGTTTCATTCTTGGCATCATCATTGAAATTGTGTTATTAAATCCTGAAGAATGAATAAGCAAAATTAAATCATACACAGTTCTTTGTCAATAATTCTTGTTTAAATTTGATCAGTTTACAGATACTACTATTGCTTTTCTGACAGTCAGATATACAGTCTTTAGGCAGTCTTAAGGCTGTATCTGGTTATATCTGTCCCGTATACAGAACATTTTAGCCTCTCACTTGGTCTTATGTATCAACAGGAAAGAAATTAAAGTTTCAAGTGAATTTATCATGAGTGAAACAATTTAATTTTTAAAAGAGTGAGAATCTCTGGGTTTTTTCATTTGAGTTAGTTGTGGGGTTTTTTCTTTTTCTGACACAGTTGTTACATTAAAGTTGTTAGTGTATGCTAAAGACTATCTTTTAGATGCAGAAAGTTTAAATAGACGAAAAGAAAGGAAGATAAATAAAAGGATGGAGCTGACATTGATGATTAACTTAGGTGTAGTTGTCTTTGTCACTTGAGTCTAAATTTAAGTGAAATTAATCTTATTCAATTAATCTAAGAGAAGGACTTACACTGAATTGGAACAGATGTTCACTGATGCCAAATTTATTTTGGTTTAGCTTGAAAAATTCTTACAGTACCTAGGCTAGTGATGGAATCTTTGCCAATTTCATTGGTTTCCAGTGTCTGTCTTTTTAGTTTCTTATGAAAGCATACTGCAGTATCTATTTCCAAGGGAGACAAATATTTCCTTTTTTCATAAAATATATTGTATTATATTTCCTATAGAGCAAAAGGGAAAATTATGTGTTTTTTAATAATTAGATATGCAGTTTATTTTGAATAAACATATTTAAAATATGAAAAGCATGTACACATTGTAATACTGTCTTGGCTGAACTGTTAGGGATCTATTAGATTACCTGTATAATTTCCATTGACACTTATGCATATTGAAGAAACCATCAGGATATTCTTGTTAGAAAAATATTATCATGGAACTGAAACAATGCATGATTAGATGACCACTCTATTTCAGAAATATGTTAGACACAGGAATTAAGGTCACTTCTTATTTACTACAGTTCGTTTATTTTAAATACATTGTCCAGGGGTTTTTCCTCTATATGGTTGGTACAGAAATTCTGTGATATTCTTTCAGATACTGACATAATTTTTCAGTTTTATGTTGGAGGGAAGACACAAACATTAGAAGATACAAATTTGACTGTAGGGAAAATGGGTAGGTTTCAGTGTCAGTCCTGATGTTGGATTTTAGAAAAATCTCAGTTGCAAGGCTTTATCTTCCATCTAATTAACTGTTGTGACTTGAATGTTGGGGGTTTTTGTTTGTAGGCTTGGGATGTAGGGGGTGTGTTTGAGCTGGATTTTTTTTTCTTTTAATTTAAAAGATAACGATAGGACATGCATCATGTCAAGTTAAACACACTTGGAAGTCTTTGTGGACTATGCAACCTTTCTTATTATCATACTGCCCAAAAGTTCTGCTAATTACAATTATGTTGTTCTTTTTGAGACTAGGAATCTACAAAAAGTACTGGGAACTATTGAGTCTCCCTCCACATCTGGCCAAAATGTTCACTGAGAATTGGAGGAGAGAAATCAGCACAAAAGATCTCTTCTGTCACTCCATGATTTTCCAACAAACAAAATACCAAGTTTCCAGTGATGCTCACATCAATTTGCTCTCATCTGGAGCTGAAAACTATGACATGTTGGTGCTGTAAAAAGAAATATAAGATTCCTTAAGTACTTTTTGAAGTAAAAGGATCAAGCCTAGTGGAGGAAAGCTAAATTATTTTGTGTATATATATATATATGCCTATATATATTATATATTATTTTATATATATATATAATGTATAAAAGTAGCATATAAATCATATATAAATATTATATAAGTATATAAATATTAATCTTTCTTTTGGGGAATATTTTCCCCATAATCCAGTAAGGCTTGTGCCTTCTCACTTGAATTTTATCTTTTCTATTTGAAGTCTCTTTCTGGTGACTACTCACAGATGAGCAGGCTGCTCACAGAGGTCATGGACAAGAGTTGTAATGCTTTGAGTATAACCCCCTCAGTGGGGTTGTGAGATTAAAGTTATAGTCTGTCTCCAAGAAGACCATTATCATTATAAAAGTAACACACATCATTAAAGAGAAGCTCCATGAAGACCATTATCATTACGTGGTAACACATCATTAGACAGCATCTTCAGCTGCACAGCCCATTGAGGAGGGTGTCCTGGTAATGTGACAGCTCTCCAGAGTGACATCAGTCAGTCTGCCTCTGTGTCTCAGCAGGGTTATTCATGTCTCAGGGATCCCTCTTGTCGTCCTTTCTTAGCCACAAGTTGGTAGGTAGAAGGAGTTACTTCAGGATAAATCCCAGGGCTCTTTGAAAAATAAAATTTCCATTGGAGTTGGAGTATTCCTTTAAGCAGAATTGCTTTTTGGTTGCAAAAGTTGTCCCCTCTGTGTCAAGGTGACCAGCTGGAGAGGGAAATATCTCATGTGGCTGCACATTGCCTGTGGATTTCAGAATGTGCCTTCACTGTGGTAGAAAACAGGCAGGCAGTGAACACATGAACTTACTGCTACAGAAAAATCTGTTACTCCATGCCATGGGTACACCTGGCTCTCCTGTTTATGACATCAGGGAATGAAATTAACTCAGTTATCCCAATTTACAATAGGCTGGGGGGAAAACTGGATCAGTACTACCTGTAGAAATTGTGTTTTCCTGCTGAAATAGGAAAGTGTAGACAGGTCATACCTCTGTATTTTAGGAAGCAAAATCAGTCATTGCTTGATTTTCTTCAAACCCGCTTAGTTTTCTCTTTTAGCTATATAATCCTGTCCTCCTCTCTTCAGGGTTGCTGAATCAATGATAAGTTTGTTGTCTATCATATACAGGAAGCATTTCTCTTACCAATCTATTCTCATGGCCATTCTCATTATGCTGTATTCACAATAAGCCATAAGGTATTATTTTGCACAAATATGCTTATTCTTCATTAAAACAGTGTACTTTATATTCTTAAGATACATTCATATAGCTTGTTTCTTTTCCTAAATTCTAGTATGTAAAACATCTTTAGCTGCTCTTTTACAAGGAACCATATTTTTGTAAGTGAAGTCATTAATTTTCTGAGTCTAGGCATATTTTCTGAGAAGATAGTTTAGAAAAGTTCCAAACTTCTATTCAATAACATGTTTTTAGGAGCCAGTAGAGGGTGCATTTTCCACAGTGTTTTCCACAGCACACTTTAATTGGTGCTCTAATTAAGTATGTGAATAGGAGTAGTCTGTAACAAGTATATTATTTTAGAATTAACATTCAGGAAAGCAGAACAAAATCTATCCATAAAATGATCAGGCCATCCCTTTTTCATCACTCCATCTTAATTTTACCATAATCAACACCAGTTGAAATATTTTCTCCTTTTCTTCTTTTTTTGTATCTAATATCTTAAAATGGTTTCCCTTTATAACATGGCCTGAATACATGAGCATAATATTTATAACATCATTACTTTAGCCACTTTGCAGTACATGTGAATAGTGAATGGCACCATATAAATGCCTTTCTCCTTTAACAAGGATCCTCTGGAATGCAGGTTGCACCACAAATGTCTCAGTCATCCTTACAGATAATGTGACATTTCTGCTCCCCTTCAGAGTTGAGAGCCAGTTCACAATCTGGGTGTGTACTGGGATGAGCAAGAGTCTGTGAAAACAGACAAGCTACGTGATCTTCACATCAACCCCGAATACTGCAGTGCCCAGAGGAGATGTGGAGGCAAGCCTACTGAGGGAAAATCTCCACAAATATGCAATTTATTCTTAACTATAAGTTTACTTCTTGGGAGAACTGTGGTCTGTGTAGCCACTGTTTATTTTCCAAATATATCAAGCAAACCAGTTTCAGCGACAAAGTCCAGACTTTCTTTCCATTTTGCATAATTATAAGGAAGTTTTAGTACTTGTATTTGTGTTTTCCAAGACACTTCAGAAATAGGAGTGCACTCCCTTTTCAGAGCAGTTTAAGATAAGGTCATATTGACTGCACAGCAAAGTGTGTCACTGAGCACCAGTTGAACAAATCCTGGGGCCTGGAAATGTAGGCAAAGTTAAATGATGCAGTCCTGGAGCAGCTCACTTTTCCTTCCTTGGAAGATGCTTGGCAGAATGCATTTCTGCCACCCACATTAGTGCTGCTAAGGCACTCCTGAGGAGGTCAGTGAAAATCTGGGTACGAGCAATGGGGATGTCTCTGTGGGAGCCATTCCCACATCCGTGTGGAACATGAGGGGTCCTCGCTGCTCTCAACAAAGACGAGGCACATTTACTCTGCACGGGAGATCTTCTCACCTCTGGAGCTATAAATAGGGGGGTGGAATTAGCAACCAATATGTTTCTGTGTCACTGTATGTGTAATGTCTCTCTGTAATGGTTCCATTTGCTAGATGGCATGTACTTAATTCTATTTTGAGCAGCACACATCCTCCAGAGGTCATTCGGAATGTAACTTTCAGACACGGTCACTCCTAATAGGTTTTTTCCTGAAGATTTGCTTTTAACATATTTCTGAGCTTGATATTTCCTCTTATTCACTTGAGAATTTTTTAGAATATAATATTTTGGTCTTATTATGGGTTTTTTTTTCAACATAGAAATATAAAGTTTAGGACTTCCAATGTCATTTGAAACAATTTGTAATATAATTAATTCTCACTGGTAAATCCCAATGGCACTATATTCTCTTACTAGATAGTTCTCTTAATCTCTGATTAAACTGATAATTTCTGATGGCTGTCCAAAAACAGCAATACTGTCAAATTCTGTGATGTTGATAAAAGCATCTTTAATTTAAGGAATGAGGAATTCAACAGTGATTGCATAATCTCTGCATCTGGTTTAGGATGCAAGAGAAAATGTGTGTAAGAGATAAATAAAGTACTAAATTTACTAGATCACCAGCTGGATAAATAAAACAGAGAGTTGTAGTACTCTATTTCCTCTAGAAAAATAAATCAGAAAAACGTATTATGTTCTGATCAAAGCCTAAAAGACAAAAGAGCAAAACTTGAACCTAGGATGCAGGATTTCAGGTGGGACCAGAAGTGTGAGGTCAGCTTTGTGTTGAAGGACTGCTCTGTCTGTGCTGTGGGTGAACTTGTGGCTGGTACCTGCTGAGAATGGGGGCTTGTCTTTCCCGTTTGCCTTTGCACTTTCTTAGTTGGTGTCTGGTCCTCCCATGGTAAGCAGTAAAGGAACAGGGGCAAAGTAAAAAGCAAAAATCCTCAAGCAATGGGGCTTAGCTGGGTTGTGTTTGTTGCAAGAAGAGATTCCAGCTCTGATGGCCAGAAAATGTCAGTGTTGCATGGTAGGGTTGTTTTGGGGAAAATCAAGTCTCATGTGCTGCTAAAGAAGACAGAAATGAAGAAATGTGCTTGAGTAAAAAAGCCTACATCATTATTGACTGTGGAGTAATGGGAAAGGTGAATAAAATAGAAGCACTTTAAGATCAAGATTGCTTTGGGGAAGCACAATGGCAGGAAAGTTTTTGGTGCTTCTCAGAGGACAGATCTGAATATAGATATGAGTCATCTGTAGTGTTACTAATCAGATAACTATTGGGAAACATTTAATCCTAATACATCAGTAAAATATCTTGACCTTCCTAAAATACATTTTATCCTGCTACTATTAAAAAAAGTGGTAACACAGTTAAGTTTGCAAGTGGCAGCCTTCAGATTTCTTCACTTAAATTATTGATCTGTCCTATATGTTTTACTTTTAAAATATTTGACTTTCTATAACTGTGGCCACAGTGGTGTCTAATTGAGCAGTCGTTATTTCATTCAGCCAAAGTTAAATTTTAGAATAAATATTTTCAGAGTGACAAAGTTTGAAAATTGAAGGAAATTAACTTCTGCAAGCAGATGAACCATGAAGAACCAAGGTCTCAACAGGAGAGACATGAAAGCAAACAGGCCTGCTGGTTGCATAACAGTGTAGTTAAGGTTCTGGAACAAACTGAGATTAAAATACATGAAATACAAAACATTAAGGGGAAAAGATTGTAAAAGTGGTATAAATGTGTTATACAAAATGATTTTATAAATGGAGTTCTAGTGCATGCTTTATTTGGATTCACTAAAGCATTTGATATGAAGCAATTAGTGAAGCATGAGAAGATAGGGGTTTAGCAGAGCAACTGTAAAACAGTTAGAAACTAAATGAAAGCCAAATAATAATGGGTAAATTAGAAAAATCATACATTCATTAGCAGGATTCTTTGGGAGTTAGGATCAGCATTACTTAATATTACCAGTATTAAAAATAAGAATGTACTGGCAAGTTTTGTTGTTGACAAAGTTATTACATGGAAAGACCTTCATGATCTGTGATAAGAAGGAAACATCTGAAGAAGAGAACTTTTTGGCTCCTCTGACCATCACCAGGATATTTGAACTATCAAAATGATGTAGCCCTGAGAATGAGACCCCAGGATGTGACTTTTATTATATTACTACTAGAGAGAGGAATTTCTGACATCATGCAGGACAATGGTGGGTCCTCTCTGGAACAATGTGTGCAGTCCTCTTCACCCAGGTTCAGAAAACTCAGACTAGGAGGGATGCAAAGTAAAGCTACTACAGTAACTAGGGATCACAAATACTGTAAGAGGAGAAGATGAAAAATATTGTCTTAAACAAAATGTGAAAAATTAAAAAAAAAGGAGCCTTTACACTTGCTCTCTATAACTGCCTCAACAGGAAAAAGAAAATGGGGAAAATGGGAAAAGAGCTCAGGGAAAATATCACTAGAGAAGTTGTTAGGTAGAAAATGGTTGCAGATAAATGTATGTTGAAAATAAAGAAGTTTTTAAGTGGCAGAGTCATGAGATGCTGGAAAATAGTCTCCCACTGGGAGTCACGGGGGTAAAAAGTTAATTAGTTTTAAAATGGAGATTAATCCTATTTTTAAACAGATTCTATGAGACAGCCACCTGCAATAACAGGGGATTGGACTTTGTTCTGAAAGTTTTCCACACAAGCCAGGTTCCAGCAGTTCTGTTGAGCCTTCCAGTGCCTTGGCATTTTTTAAGTCTCTAAGGGCCTCTAGCAGTGTGAAAATCTATTCTTTCAGTAAGTGCCTTCTTGAAATGATTACAGTGAACTTGAAAATGTGAACTTCAATACCTGAGAAAAAAACAAGGCCCCATTTACATATATTTTAATACTTGCAAGTTTTATTCCACTAACGTGTATAGTAGATATAGGAGATGGAGACAGTAAACTGAAGAACCTGAATGGTAATCCTTTATTGACTATCAAATACTGTCTATGACACCTTGTTTCAGTTCCTACATATACTTTAAACTGGGTATTTCAGAACTTGACTTTCATTTGCCCTCTCTACTTTTTTGACTCAGTTTACCTTTAATTTTAAAATCCCTGTCAAAACCAAAATGTATCCAAATGCAAACTATTTGCACCTTGGTCTTGTTCTTGCAAAAACTTCAATGGGTCATGTCTGATGTATGCCAGTGAAAAATGTCTTTGAATGATCAATTATTTCAGAAGGGCAGCTGACAGGGAAATTAACACCTATGCATCTTGTGCAGAATTATGATTTGGGAGCTCATGTGAGCTCTGGGTGATGTGGATGTTCAGGGAAGGCCCTTTCAGGAAGGGTGGCTGTGAGCCAGATCAAGCATGCTCTTTGTTCCACCTGAAAACTGTGTTTGCAAATGCATGAAATACTTTTCTACAGTGCCTAAGATACTTTCTTGGCTTGCTAAATGGGAAATGTTGTGCTCTGGTGAGTTTCAAGCCTCGTAAGTGATGTGCAATCGGTACCGTATTGAAATGCCTTTTAAAAATCCAATCAAAATAATTGATTTTTCATAGACAGAGCTCAGTTTGTCATTGAGTTGCATTCCTCACAAACCCCTCAGAAATGTAGCATGCCAATAAAATAGACAGAATGATTACAAAATCACTATTAGTTTTGGTTGTGATGTATGCTTTGGCATCCTTACATTGAAATGTTTTATTTTCTTCCAATACTGAAGTGCCAAGAAAGAACATTATTTTATCTTGCAGCTGCCCACTAAACCTCAGAAAGTGAATAGGTAAAATTCCAGACTTTAGTGAGTTCCTTTTTGTTACTGAGATTCATCTGCAAATAACAGCAAAATATTAAAACAACATTCTAGGCAGATATATGGTTATACAAATCCAACCATATTTTAAAACTTAAAAGTAGAATTTATATTTTGAAGATAAACAGATTTGAGGTAAAGTAGTATTTTCAATTTCAGTGGCTTTGAGAGGATTGGTGTTTGGTTTGGATTTTTTTATAATCTTTTTCAGCTTTATAAGAGAGAAATGCAGAGAAATAACAGAAGTTTTGCATGTGCTAAGGAATGGATATGTAGCAGATGAAAATCAGTGTGGCTCCACTGAAACCAATGAAGCTTTTCAAGATCAAAAAATCAGAGAGAACCAAAATTTGGCCTATTTTTTTTAATGGCTTTTCAAAATGGGCTTTCTTAGACAGCTCAGTTTTCCCTCTGTCTTTTTTTTTTGTTTCAATAGACCCCATCAGTTCACAGATGGTTTGCAGACATGCTAGATAATAAAAGTGCATTTTTTATTAAATAAGTGTGGCTACAAAGCCAGTATTCATTGAGATATTACCAAGGAATGTTTAAGACTTGCAGCCCAAAGCAGCCTTGCACATCACTGTGCTCAGAGCCTTCCTGATTTTGCAGGTTCACAAATCAGATACACAAGATTCTGTTGTGTGGGCCCAGTTCCAAAGATCGATGCTGAATATTAAAGCAGTTTATTAAAACACTTAACTACTGTTTTCTGGAGTATGACCACCAACATTTGGTTGTTTGTTTGATATCTGGGTTTTTTTTCATTCATATGAAATACACAAAGCTACAGAGGGTAATAAAAGTGTGATCAAGGTGTCCTTATGCTTTGTAGTGAATGGAACAGTGCCAATTTAACATTATAAGCATTCCTATTATGTGGATTTTTATAAATTTAAATCAGAAAAATGACAGTTCTTTCCCATTACAGAACATTATTTTTAGATTTAGCAGTTACATGTATGCCCTTGGGTGCAGGAAAAGTATCTTAGACATTTGTTGCTTTTTTTTTTTTAATTGAAAAGTTTGAATACTTCTTTCTCAAAAAAAAAAAAAATCCCACAAAACACAAAAAAAGGCATGACAAAAAATCATAATATTTCTATTGAATTATTTAAGACAATGAAATATAATATTTAATATTATCTGCACAGTAGATTGAAATACATGGTGACACGTATAAAGTCAAGCCAGCAATAATTTTATATCTGTTTAAAATCAGCTGAAGTCAAATATATTATTGGCTCAAGTGGGACCAGTGAAGTTGCAGCATGAGAATATGGCAGTAGGCAGCACATTCTCTGAGAAATTTAAGGGATAAAAGTTTCAATTATTCATCAGCTTAGACGCTGTACATGATTTTTTTAAAACCAGAGATGGGTTTGGCACACAGTAGAGGTTACCTTAGATTCCTAAAAGTGGTAAAAAATGTGATGCTAGAGCACATGCTGAGGTCAGTGACATGGTTACTCCTCGAGATTTTAGATGAGCTCTGAGGCCTGTGTTCACCCTGCATCCCTTCTTTCACCATTTTTAAGAGAGGATGGCACTCAGCACATAGTTCCATTTTTTTCTGCCACAACTGTTTTGATTTAGTTCTGAAATGCTCTGAAAGCTGCAGAACAAAAGCAGAGTTTGAGTCTGGGGACAGCTCTAGGGTTTGTAAGATTTTAATCATCCGTCTCACTAGCGTGTGTTACAGTGGAAGAACATACAAATGGAGCTTGCTGAATAATGTCTAGGATCAGCTGCCCTTTTCCAGAAGGAATTCACTTAATGCACAGAAGGATGAATTTTCAGCATGAAGTTTACAGTCACACTGACAGTGTCATTGTAATTTTACTTCGTTCTTTTTTTTTTCTTTTTTTTAAGTTAATAAAAACACAAGGAAGAGAAGGTGGAGCATTCACTGAAGAATTATAGCTAGGAAAAGAAATAATTGAATCAACTTACAAAAGGATTGTGTATCCCATGAGACTGTCCTCCTGCCTCGTTGTATTAATTACTTTCTCCATAAGGAATGCCAAACAAAGACCACAGAAACAAAATCAGTCCTTCTGTTTTGACTGGGATATATTTCAATCCTAGCAGGATATTGTCATACCTATCTTTTATTTGTAAAAGCTGGCAGTCATTCCAGATATTGCCAGTATAGCACACAAACACATGCAGGAATTACTGGTAGATATTAACTGTGTGTATTGAATGCTTCATTGCATCTATTTAAGAGTCTCATGAGAAAAATCTCAGCCTATGCACAGAAATGACATGTGTTGCCACCACCACAGCTGCTACAGTGTTTTCACACTTTAGTGTGCTGTCTCATGGCAATCAGGAAACTATTATTTTGTGTAAGAAATACAGAAAACTTAAAATGGTGGGTTTTGTTAGCCCTCAGCTTTTTGTAAAAAAATCAAACCCCACACCACAACCTAATCCCTGCAATCTACTTCCAAATAAAATCAGCCAGCTATGCATTCTCTGCTGCCTGTCTCCCAGAATATCACTCCTTCTCAGTTGACAAAAACATGCCTTTGGCTTTTTGTGAGAGTGGAGCGTAAAATGTAAAATCTGGGATCCAAATGATATAGAACCAGATTTGCCCATGCAATGCCAAGTTGCCATGTTTAATGTACATGCTTGGAATATGTTTTCACAAATAAACTTAAAGAAATGCCCAAGCAAAAGTTTATTTAACTGTTTCTCCACTACAATTAGATGGCCTGACATCCCCAAAGAAGGTGATAGTGATGTTGCCATCAAGGTTTACCTCCCTCAAAGTGCATTGTACTGTGTTTGCATAATTAGATTTCAGAGTAATGAGCATCATAAATACATGTGCCCTACAGTATTTTTAATATACTTACAAAAATAAAATTGTTGTTGCTTTAGAATCTCGTAGATAGAATAGAAATTGAGCTGATGATTTTAGGAACAGGATCCTTTCCACAAAGCAGAGACAAAATTCCTGCGTTACTCGTTCCCAGTGCAGTGGGATCATAGCTGTTAATCTGCCCATGGCAGCTTCCCAGGTAGGAAGCTAAATGCTTCTCTGCTCCCAGCCCTATTCCCAAAGCACCAGGGCTTGGCACCAAAATCCTGGTACGTGTGTGCAGCAGCACCCCCATCCCTCCTCCCCCTTGTTGGAGCCACTCTTGGTTGGAAGCCGATTTTCCTTCAGAAATGGTTTGGGATTTCCCTTGTTGCAACGAGCTACGAATTTTCTGTGTGAATATTGAAAAAGTCTGCTTTGTATTCTCCTGTGCAGAGCATCAATAAACCACATTGAGAGCAGGGGGGTCTGGAAATGTTCACACAATTAGTGAGAGCAGCATGGGGCAGCTCTTGGTGGGGACTAGAAAAGGACACAAAACTTGCCACATAAGCGTTAAAACGGAATGGAAAACCTCCACTGCCTCTGGGTAGACAGAAAAGAAGTTACAAACAACATATTTTTACCCAGAAGAAAGTAGCAGATGTTCCTGGGACAGCAGAGAGAGCGTCTGGAGTGCCTGTAGTGATTGCAGTGTAGATTCTGCAGTTTTATCTTAGGTGGTTTAGTATAGGGAGTTAAAATCTTGACATGACTTTCATTAATGAGAAAGACATAAAGCTGCATTTTTAACAACCTAACTTCAAAAGAGATAAAAGGTTGCATGTTTTTTCTTAGGAAGTATTTGGAATATGATGCTTTTCCTCCCCCATCCTTTCTGTCTATAACAACCAAATGCCTTCATTCAATACCAAAATGGAATTGCCAATGTCCAGAGGGTTTATGGTATCCAGATTTCATATTAAAACGTGTGCCCAGAGCCAACTAACAGAGCACTGGGGCCATTTCTCATTTATTTTGTTTCGCAAAGACAAAGAGATATAGACACTGCTCCCTGTACATATGGCCCACTTCAACGTAGAATTTTCAGGTTGGAATGGTGTAATAAGCAGTGTTGAGGTCTATAGATTCTGTCTTTTGCCAGGATGGAACAAGAGCCTAGGTTTTCCAGGGAGATGGTCCTTACTGCAATGTAAAGTGATAAACTCACCCAGCTGTACTAGAAAAGCAGAAACACAAATGATACTTTGCTATTACTCTACACTTGTGAGAGAGGGGAAAGAAAAACATTAAAGAAGGCAAAGTCTGAAAGACAGTGTTGTACATCCTTGGACCTTCAATAGATGTTTTCATGACACTTCTTCTCACTCCAGGTGCTGATAAGAAGATGGAGTATTTTCACTTAGCCTTCTGTGTCTGTGGGGCTCTTTGCACAGGTGCAAACTGCTTTTCATGGCCTGTCCTACAAAAGATGTGAACAAAATTTAGCACACTGCTGTCAGAAGTAGAGATGGGGTTTGAAGGAGCCCCAGGTACAACAATATAGATGAGGCTTGATGGAGCTGTGTTGAAGCACCTGACTTGCTGTAGCCTTATGCAAATGCCCTTTGTCTCCATCTATCCAGTACAGCATTATTGCTGCAGTGCTCTATGATTAAACCAACAGATTCTTTAATTAAAGAATAAGAAATCCACAGATCATTCCACATATTACAGTGGTACTAGATTTAGTAGGTGTACACATCTTATTACTGCTGTTGCTTCTTCTTAATATGTGTTCTAAAAATATTATCAGGGAAATAATTATTTTCCATGTCCATTACATCATGTCTGGTTTTCCTTGGTAAATTCACATCCCTAGCAGCTACCTACTGATTTAGTAACCAATTATATGAAATCACATAAAATCATTGAACTATTGGCAAAACTCAACTAACTGCTTTTAAGGTTTGATATTTCCATTCCATGAGCTTTAAAACATACAATAGAATTGCTTTTGTGACTATTGCAGAAGAATCACTGGTTATTTACCAAGGAGAATCTTATTATTAGTCTTGTCAAGATGACAACTTCATTAATTATCCAGTGGTTTTGCTGATCATTTCATTTCATCATATGAATAATTTAAAACTTTGATACATACAGTAATTTTTGAGAAAGGCCTTCATATTGGTCAGCTTGACAGACACACACAGAAGACTTAAACCCAAATTAAATATCCAGTGTCCTGTGCAATTTCAGGGGTGTTAATTGAAACACTGTTGCATCCTTCCTTTCTAATCCTGCTGCAACAGTCTAAAAGAGATTACTAAATAAAAAGTCTTATCTTCATGAGGAAAATTTTAATTAGATTTACATTTTATTTCATCACTGCTACATTTTTGTGACACAAATAATATTTCTATGTGCTACTTCCCATCTCTGCTTTATGGAAAAGCATGTTGAAGAATTATGAGCAAGGCACTAAGGGACAAGTAATAGAAGAAATAATAAAGCATTAGCTGTTGGATAGTAGATCTAAATTCCCAATCTAAAAAGAAACAGAAACAAGTCTAATATAATTTTATTACTACTTCTATGATATAGAATTGCTGAGGACCAACCTAAATGAAGTATCAAACATGAGCTATGGTTTTGAGCTACTGCCTTTGAACAGCATTAATATTTTATTATTATGCTGCTTTTATTTTTGTGTTGGGTACTGATACATTCTTTACTTCCACAGTGTCTGAAGATGGAGACACCAGTACATTGCACTTTGGTGCCATCTCACTGACACAGAACTGAGCAAAATAAAAAAAGAAAAAAGTACTCTTGCTAAATTTGCAGTGTATTTAGAGCCAGACGGTGTTTTCAAAAGTTGATGAATAGAAACAAATTTTTTTCCAGCTAAGCTTCTTATCCAAATTAAGCACAAAAAAATATTTACTCTAGGAAACAATTAAATGCACCCAGAGTGTCCATTCAGAATATAAATGAATATTCACATGATAAGCATACAAATTGAAAGTTTTCCACAAAACTCTGTCCTTAGCCAGTTAGAGATGTGATAGAGTACTTTAAATATTTGGTCTTTTATTGATCATTTCCTTCCAAAGTCCTGCATTTTCTTTGTGTAGGAACAGGCAGACAAAGAGTCTGGTGAACAATTTTCAACTAAAAAAGGAAAAATATTCAAAAGTTATCGATAAGAAACAAACAATAGCAATACAAAAAACAGGTTTCTTTTTTGTATTCCTATAGAAATTAGTCAAAAATGTGCTCATGGGACTAAGTCATCCAGAAATGCAACATTTCAGAAACAGTTAAAAACATTTGTCATACGTTCCAGTCATCTGTGGCATCAAGCAGAGAAAGGCATCAGCATTTCCTTGGAATAGGCTTTGAGGCTCTGCTCTTTGTTGCCTTCCAATGCAAGGACACAGAGGTTCCTCTCCCAGATTCTCTGTCTCAGAGAATTCAGCTTCTTTTGATAGAGATCAGTATTTAGAGACAACCCAAGCTGCTGTTGCTTAGTGTGGTCCTACTGAAATACACTTTAGGAGGGATTTTGTTTCTGTTCCGCCTAATGTGCTTTTAGTAAAAAATCTTCATCAGACAGTAATGACTTCTGGATCTTTTATATTGAGTATAATGCAAAATTACCTCAAATTATTAATATCTGAGATAACAGTTGGGGCCCAATCATATCCCTATAGAGAAAGGGAAGGTACATAAACCCAGCTGAAATCCATGATGTGAACTCAAGGGAGATCAGCAGGTCCAATAGCCAAACCTAGCAACGTATACATTCCAGCCAGGACAACAGAAAATCTTCATGGAAGGTTTCTTAAAGAAGCACCCTTTTTTTGTTTTCACAGATCACCAATACTATTAGGATGGGTTTTGTACCACTTGCAGGAGAGTTACCCTTAACCTAATGGAGCTCTGGGCACACATTCCTGGTCACCATCACCTGTGATTTTCACAGGAATCTTATTTAAGCCTTTGTGCCTTGGGTCTTTATGTATATCAGTAGGATCAGAACTCAGGCCAGGCTGAACTCCCCTCCAGCAATAAGTACAAAACTCTACTAGCTCACTCTGCTCAATTCAGTAAATATTTTTGGTATTGAGACTATTGATTCACTAGCAAAGCTTAGGTCAGATCAATTTCTTCCCTGGGAAAGAGACTTGAGAATTTGAATTTACCTTTTCACTTTCTGAAAGGTCTGATAGTGCATCTAAAATTTTGCAGGTTTTGTTCTTTTACAACACATATACTTCCATGGTCACTTACCACTTTATTATCTCTGAAATGTAATTTATACAATTAGTACTGGAGGTATGTGGGAAAACACAGGTGTTGGCCTTGTCTTTTCCTTTCAGGGGTCCTTTTCCAAGTGAAAATGCTTTCACTCTTGTCCTAACAAAAAATTCTGGTGCCTTTAGTAATGCCATTCACCAAGCAGTCTTGATGAGAATTGTTATCATTTCTCTTACTTTATCAGCTGCTAACACTTGGGTCACAGGAACACTGCTGCTGTCCCTCCTAAGGAATGCAGTGCAGCTGTGCCATTGGTCTAGGGTGGGAATTCATCCTTGTTATCCAGGTGCTAATTAATTTAATTTTTAATGTCCTACTACATATGCAGACAAGTGTTCAGGTGATGGTTGATAATTACGTTGAGCAAGATGAGGTGTAAAAGGAAATGGCTTCTACCAGTGTGAAATAAGTTCTGGAAGCAGATCCAGTTGTGCGTATGATGCAATGTATTTGTCGGGATGTTAAATGGGATGTGTGACTTCATACAATGTGTCTTTTAATATGAGATTCAGAATAATCCTTTTTAAAGCTATATAAATACTGCAAAACCATAGTTTATTTTTTTTTTACATTTTGTACTTCAGTGAAATTTAGCTTTTTTAGAATGTGAACATCCTCTATTTTTCATGAGATTGGAGAGGAAGCATAACTCTACTCGTCTTGGCAAACAATGAACATAACATTATTTGTTTACAAGTAAACACAGCTTCCCTGCCTTTTTTTTAATGGAAAAGAGACATAAACTTTTTTATTACAGACATAAGATACAGTATTAGTGGCAAACTTTTGTACCACTTTTGTCTCTGGATAATTTTGGGGTTTCTAATTAAACTGCAGAGAAGGCAGATACTAGGAACCATTCAATTTAGCTGATCAAGATTAGGTAATGAATAAGGAAAGAAATAATCAAAGCAAACTGTTTGCAAACACTGATTTTGAAAATTCAGAAGTGTGCTTAATGAAGTAAATGTTTCCCTGCAGTAAACTTACAATGATTTCTCTCTTCTGTTATTTACAACATTCTAAACTGTAACACAGAATTCAAGAGGAAAATGAAAACATTAAAAATAGGAAAAAATATTAAACCAAAGACCTATGTCTAGAACCTGAATAATTTTAAATATTTGGGATATAAAATTATGCAAACTGAAGTGTTCAGGTATTTCCAAAATTTTCAGTTTTCAGAAGAACAAATTTTATATTTGGAATTTGTGCACCAAGGAATGATGAATGTTATATTTTTCTCTTCTGCTATTTGGAACTTGGCTTGTTTAGAGATGCATGTGTATGTATATATACATATATATTTATATTTCTAGCATGAATAGTTTCTTCAGAATACCCCAGGAGAGGAGAGTTTTTACATGGACCAACACAAATTCTTCAAACCTCTACTAAAAAAATACAAACCCTTGACAGGGAACCCCATCCCAGGCAGCAAAAGCCAAGATGCAACATAATGAAAAATTAATTGCATAATTTCAGGAGGGGATAATGAGCTCCCCAGATTAAGTACGAGATAACAACTACATTTGCTAATAAAATTAGAAAGCATCAAAAGCACTGTGACAGGTCCTTGTTAAAGTGATAATGCTGTCAGAATGAAACAAAAACTTCACTGCATTAGCCTCATACTAGTCAGCCTTAAATTGTTTGAGTAGTCTACTTGACATAAATTGTCTGGACAACGGTAAGAAAATGCTGAATTTTTAAAAAATATTTTTTAAGAAAAAAATTTCCTGAAAACACCAGCGTATGAATAATTGATATTCAAGTTCAAAGAGGGTGTGCAAGTAGAGCAGAATTGGGTCAAAGTATTAAATCTATCATTTTGATACACTAAATTAGGTTTAATTTCCATAACTTGAAAACAGTGAGACTTTGAGTTGTACTGCTTGGGCTGGAGTTGCAAAATGTCAGGAACAATTTGACAAACCAATAGATATGAACATAATTCACACAGGAGGGTGGGGAGACTTTGAGTGGTTGGAGAGGAAGCATTTGTTCCTAAAAAATTAATTATCTGAACCACAGAGAGTGATGTCAGAGGGATGCTGATTGAAAATGCTTCTTCATGTGCCTTATCCCCAGTTTCCTTTCACATGCTCCCTTCAGTCATTTCCCCCTTCTCTTGATTCCTGAATAAGGGACTTTGGAGTGCACATCTCCCTGTCCCTTTCCCCATGCCTGGTGTCCCCCCTCAGCCCTGCCGGCCTGACATCCTCATTCTCTTTTTCTCCTGTCGAAATTTTGCTCTGACACCAGGGTGACTCCCCTTGCACTGCTTTTATCTGAATGGTTTGTGGAGGAAAAAAGGACTCCTTTGCTGTAAATCGTTACCATGATCCTCCCTTCAGGAGGACTGCCTTTGTTTTATTGATTGTGATGTTGTGTCTAAACTTGAGCACTAATCCTGAGGACACTCGCCCCAGTGATCCCATTGACTCAACAGCAGTTTTGTGTGATTAAGAAGAGTGAAACCTGGCATTTCATCTTTTTCTGTTAAATACAAAAGATAGTCCTTCTAGTTATACAACACTTTTGGGAAGCTATCAGAGGAAAGCCATCTAGCAGCAACCATTCCTGATCTACCAGTTTTTAAAAAAGTAAAATCCATTCCCATCTAGGCCTGATTAAACTTCAATTTGAACTTGTCCTGGCCAGAAAATGAATGGTCTATGGTGTCTGATTTTTTGCCTTCTTGAAAAAGCATGTGTGTGTATGACTGTGTGTGTATGTGTGTAGGAATATGAGTTATGGAAGTATTGATTTTTTTGTTAAATAATGAATTAGATGTCCTACCACAATATTATTTATCAAACTTTTTTGTCATATAATTAAATTGTCACATAATGGATTGCAGCCATATAGATTCATTAAATATTAAAACCTACATATGACACAGTTCACTTTTCCTTTGGCTAACAACACAATTCCTCTGTTCTTTTCCATTAAATTCAACAATAGCTGTCCTTTAACCATAGGAGCTGCAGTTTCCTTTTACCAAGGTTAGGAAATAGATGGTAAGCAAAGTTTTTAATTTACTTATTTTCAGTTTTTGGTGATCCTCAGTCTGTTCAATGAACTTTAATTGTAAGAATTAATGGAACTTTTTGCCATGGAGTTGTTTCATCAGTTGCCTCCAGATGTGAAATGAACAAGTCTGCTGAGCTGTAATAGAATGGCCAGAGTCAAATCTGAGTTCCTGTTGTGGAGAGAAATATTTATTTGATGTCTCTGTGTGACTAAATTACAGACTGAGGTCTGAAAGCAGAGAGCAAGAAAAGAGCTTGAGAGTAATATTTTCTATCTCAGTAAATTTTGAATAATACAAGGTGAAGAGTAAAAAAACAGCATTCACCACTATCTCAAATGGGCCTCTTAATTGAATTTAAAATATATTAAAATGGAAATGTTTTAATCTGAGCTGGAAGAGAAGTATATAGATAACTTTCAAATGACAGTAACTAAAAATTATGTTTGATAAAGAGAGGAGGAAGTTATCAAGTATAATTGCATCCAGTGAAAGGCACTAAGACCACGTTTAAAGAACAACTTGTTATTCAAAAAAGGACTAAGCAACCTCTAGCTGAAGATAATGTTTTTAGAATATGTTCTTTGCAGTATAAAGTATAATATATTACCACTCTCAAGTGCAGAACTATCTTCAGCTAAGGGTAACCCTAGTGATGTCCCATTTGGCAGAAGCACTTCTGAGTAATCATTAGGAACATTACAAAGCAACAACCAAATCAGAAAAAAAACCAAAACAATCTAGACTTTTTTTTTTTTTTTTTAATAAGAATTTCTACCCTAGACATTTTGTAATAATTAAGAAATAATTTGTTGTGAGGGAACACTGCACTGTCCAGGTGTATTCAATATGTTGAGGTCAAATTTCTTTGTACTGCTTGTTTGGAGCTGCATGATGTGAGAATTAAAAACACAGCTTCCCATCTGCAAAAAACAGGGTTGCTTAAAATTTTCAACCCCCTGATGCCACACTGTGGTGTGGGTTCTTCCCTTTCCCATGTCATAAATTTTAAAAGCAGCCTGATTATTGCATTCTCAATAATACTTAATTTTCTTCTGCTTTCAAAGTTCATTATCATTTATGCAACTGTGACTTGAACTTTAATTACTTGTAATAGGAGTCTCACTAGGGATTTAAAACAAACTAATTTTACACTCTACCTTTAGGGAAAGGAGTATGACCAAACTTTAATATACACTATGGAGTAGAAAACATATATGGTAAATCTGTCTGATTCTAAGTGCCTTGGGTGGGATTCCTCTTAATTTTACAAGCCTACAACCTGTCTGTCTGAACTAGTTACTTAAAGTTCCTTTCTAGTCAAGAAGGATAAATAGGCACTTTCAGGGGCACAAAATCAATATACTAGCCCCTCTAAAGTGCCTCCATTGATTTTAAATAAAGCCCAGACTAGTAAGTAGCTGTTCTAGACCAAATACATGTGCTCTGTGTTTTCATTGCAAGTCTGCCATCTTAGCCAAAATAAATCCAGGTTTAGAATATGGGACTGAAGCAGATAGGATAATCCAGACAAGCACATAGTCTCTCTCCCAATAATTCAGTAAAAACATCTAGCAGTTTGAAAAATGATGATTTTAGTTCCACAAACTTAAAATATAGAGGATTTCTAGTAAATGTGTAAATGCTAATAAAAGTGTAAATGTCAGGTGAGTTTGTTGTGTTGTTTGGGGATTTTTTTTCTGAAAATATCTGGGACATATTCTTCATGAGTTTCAGGATTCTCCCAAAAGGGTTCCAGAAAAGAGCAATTGTACCCAGAATAGGAATTGTGTGTATTTGTAAAGGTATATATTTTCATATAATCATTAAGGTAGGAAAATACATCTAAGATCATTGAGTGCAAACATTAATTTAGCACCATTGTGAATGACTTAGGTCATGGAAAGGCCAATATTTTGTGGTCAAAATTAGCAGCTCATTAGGCATTTCTCAGCTGTAACAGTGAGATCTGTATCATCCCCTTTCTTTGTCTGTTTTGTTGTTTCCTGTAAGAAAGTGATTTATATAGGGTAGTTTCAATGAATAAGGTTAATACTCATTTCTATCTAGTGATGCACAGAAAACTCAATATTCTGACATTTCAAATATATACTTTGCTTTTATGAAGTCCATAACAACAACAACAACAACAATAATAATAATAATAATAATAATAATAATAATGTGGCCTTGTTGAGAAGCATGACTTTTTTTTCCAGTTTCTTTTTTGTTCTTTGTTCTTTTTTTTTTTTTTTTTTATGCTTGAATGCTTATATTTTACATGACCTGTTCTGAGTAAGCTTCTGGAAAATCTTGAATCAAGGCTGACAGTTTTCCAGTAAATGACTATTCAGATGAGATATAGTCAGTTCTAAATGTAAGAAGCTAACATTTTCCAGAGAGATTTCACAATTCTCTTCACTTAGCGATTCAGAAGTTATTGCTGCTGCCCATCCTGGTGTGACTACAAAAGCCTTATGTGTATTTTATTATCTCTCTCTCTCTCTTTTTTTTGTTTCTTCTTTATCTTTTAACATTCACAACAGCACACCAGAGCAGATTCCCATATGTGAGAACAGTAGTGAATCTTTCAGCTGCTAGATATGTATTTTTTGCCCAGGTTTAAATTAGGTTTTAGGAAAAAGTTCTTTATTGTGGGAATGTAGGCACAGGCACAGGTTGCCCAGAGAAGCTGGGGATGCCCCATCTCTGGAACTGCTCAAGGCCAGGTTGGATGGGGCTCTGAGCACCTGGGACAGTGGAAGGTGTCCCTGACCATGGCAGGGAGATTGGAAGTGGGTGATCTTTGAGGTCTTTTCAAACCCAAACCAGTCTATAATTCTATATAATTCTATGATCTTTGGTGACAGCTGGTTGTTTCCTTGAGAAATAATTGGACAGGAATGAACAAATGGCTGAAAGAAATAAAAAATACTCCTGAACTATCATTCTTGCTTTAGACAGTCTCTTTTCTTCCTCACATATTTTCTTTTGTAGTTTTAAACATTATGATTCCTTCTCACTTCATGTCCCTCTAACTTCTAGACCTAGTGTACACTCCCCTCAAAAAACTGCCAGTTTGGTTTTTTTTATAATGTTGCTTTGACTCCTTTTTAAACTAAAGGATAACTGGCACCTGTAGCAACTTTTCTCCTACACAACACACAGCTCTGCAGAACATGAAGCAAATGCTGCTTTAGGAGATTTATATGCCAGCACAGGTGAAATTGGAATTTTCTGGGATGAGTGTCCTAGAGAATGAAGACATCAGAGGAAACATGGCAGAACCAGAACCTTAATGGAGGCATATGAGAAAGGGAGAAGGTGATGCCTCAGAATGTTTTTAAACTTCCCCCGTGGCCTGTCTCGTTGCTGCAGCACTGAGGAGGTGCTGGATGTTCTGCAGGCATTGGGAGGGAGAAGGGGAAGGCAGAGGCCGTGGGGATGGGGTAGTTCTGCTGCCTTCAAATCCTTCTGGGGATGGGGATGGGGTTCCTGCATCCTGCCTTGGGTGGAAACACGTGCTTCAAGGCCCTTGCTGATTTCCTTGCTGTGCCTGGGAATACCAGTGCTCATCAGCCAGGCTGCTGAACTGTGAACTGCAATTAGCAAAACACTCTCTCAAAAAAAAAATACCAGGATGAGAAATGAGGCTAAGGAAGCGTTATAATCTATTGTGGGGACTCCTAAGAGCAAATGAATTTTCCCAATTAATCCACAGGACACTGATGTATGTGCCAGGTTCTGAAATTTTAATATAATATTTAATAATCTTGGTTTGTTTCTGTTCTCTTGAATAGCCTGCTTTAAAGTAAAATGCGTTTTGAGTATATTTTTCATTATATTCTATTACTGGCTCTTCCTTTGGTAAATGAATGTTAAAATTGACTTTTTGATATGTTTATTGCTAAATCATTAAATATCTCACCTTGCCTATTATAAATATAAATCAACAAAATTATTTTCCACACCTCTTAGAGTCTGAGAGTCTAAGTCTAGTGCTTCTTTGAAGTTGCTGGAGTAAGAAATGGGGTAAATCATTTTAGCCTCACTTTCTGTTGGATTTCTTTATCCTGTCACTTTCAATTGATGCTAAGTAGTGTAAAGCATATAACCACCAGCTCTTAATACATCCTAAAAAATCTGTAATCTGAATTGCACAGGGAGCAAAATTATTTACTTTCTTGTATTTTTTGCTACACCTCACGCATTTTTTAAAAATGTTACATTGTGCTGGTAAGTGTGGTTTGGGGATATTCTTTGTATACTGTTTATTATCTAGTGGTAATCAATGATGTGGAACATTTGTTGGAAAATGCACATGTAAGAATTACTCTAGAAGGTTTGCTAGACCAGAATTTTGCCCTTGGCTTATTGTTTGAGAAATGATGGAAAAACATATGGACATGTATCAGTATGTGCATGGATAATTTCAAGTGTTGCTTCACACTTGAAGTGTGAGTCAATCTATTATGCAAAAAAATGACACTTTTGATGAGGCCAGAAATGCCAGTGGGAGAATTGTGATACTTTATTAATCATTCTCCTTTTCTTGTAATTATTCCTCTAATAAAAATTTGTAAGAGAACATGAAAAAATCATCTATGAAAGATAATCTTACCCAGAGAACATTTAGAGCATAAAATTAAGATTATTTTAGGATATGTAATTTTAAAACACTTTCAAAAGCATTATGAGAAACCAAGAAGTTTAAGTACTAAAATACCATTTATAGATCATCAGTGTCATGCATACACAGTTCCCACATTTTGCAACCCATAGTCCCATACTAGTTCTTTTATTTTACTGAAACAGGTAAAACAACCTATACTGCACACAAATAAAGATTACAATCAACCTTCATTTCAGGCCAGCAGAGAAAGTTTTGTAAGAGGAAACTATTGAATAGTGCTATTTAAGCCATTTTTTTTTCCCCAGAGTTTTTCCTTCTTTTGGTACTTTAATAATTAGATATCAAGCTTCAGGTATCGTACAGGCATGATTTCCAGATGTCTCCACAAGTGTTAGAAATGCAAAATACAGGGGTGTATACCACAGAAATTTGTACTGTTTTTCTGGTTTTCCTCCTTTCCTTATACTTTTTATTTAATTCCTTGACCATTTTAGTTATAAAAAAGTTCATTACATCCCACAATGATTTCTGACTTGATAATTAATAGGATGGGGAACTTGCCAAAATCCTCACATTGAGGTGGAGGTAAGTAGAAAATCCTCAGGCTATCATGTTTTCAGTGAGATTTTAATTTTATTGTGGGCACATCAGGATGAGATCTGGACTCTTGCCTTCTGAGTAGGTTTTGAGTTTCTGATTTAAAAGTCTAGTGAAATAATAAATCATTACGATAATTATGGTCTATATTTTTGGGTTCTGTATAAGAAGCAATATGTTCCTGTACCACCCACAGAGAACCACAATGAAGAAAACATGCCTCAGAGTTTGGTTTCTTTTGTTGGTAGTGGTCTTTTTCATCTGCCACATTTGTCCCATCTGCTGGGACCTATTCTGGCTGGCTCTTTGAGGTGGAAGAGAATGTCTTATCTGGTAATATTCAAAGTGGGGTTTGTGGTTTTTTTGGGACATATACAGCCATATCTTTACTGTTTTATTTGCAGAGAATTAAAAACACTTGTGTCTCTGAAAATACCTTATAAATAAAACCCATATAATATACTTACAGGAGCAGCATTTAGGCTTTGTGTTGAATTGCACAACTCATTAGTGAGATGAAAGACTTTAGCTCAAAAAAAGGTGTTGATTATGCAGAGGCTGCTCACAGGCATAAGTTTCCTCCATCATGGGTCTTCTCATGACTGCACAGCCCATCATGATGTGAGCACAACAACACACGTACAGGATTCTTTGGAACATTATCCATCTTCTAAATCTTTTGGCAATTATTTTAGTGCTAATTTTACAGCTACTTGTATAGTTTTCATTCCTCTTTGTTAAATTGATATTGAATGTTTTTGTTTCTCATGATTTGCATCCAATTTCTGTTCCTGAACTTTGTACTAGGTCACATAAACATCAGCTGATTCTGAATATTATAGTTTGGTTGTGTTACCGAGGTAGATGTAATGTCCCCCTGCCATTGTCCCAGTCCTCAAAGCTTTGGTTATATTTTCTCTCCCCTGTCCAGCTGAGGAGGCAGAGACAGGACTTGTTGGACACCTGGCACCCAGCCAGAGTCAATCCATCACGTTTTGATATCAGGTAAATCTTCAAAAGGCATCACTAAGATCTTCATCAGCGGGCATGTCAGAAATCTCAAAATTGTTTCATTATTCTGTAGAGCCCAGAAGTTGTTGAGTTATTCCTTTTGAAAATCTAGGCAAATCATGATTTACAATATCCTGTGACTTTTATCGAGGAAGCATTTCAAAGGGAGATTTCTCTGGTCAGGAAAGGGGGCTGTTCTGCAGATGTGTGGAACAGTGATTCTATGTCTCTCACAAAGACATTACACCAAGACAAGACAAGTTCCTGTTAGCTTAGCAGATCTGAGGCCTCAAAGTTTTCAGAAGCAATTCTAAATTTATAACAATATAAATGACTAGTTCTTGCATTGTAATGAGGTGGTATTAGAAGATTTTTATGTAAACTTGTGTGAGTGGAAAATATTTTAAGAGCCCTAATCTTTAAATTGGGTAAAAATATTCCTCTTAGGCCCCATGGTTTTAGTGTCAAAAAGCTTGGAAAAATGTTTCCAATGGACATGGTAATCCCATCACAAATGTACAGACAACAAATTTTACATTTCAACACAAATTCCCAAGCTATACTTTAAACAGAGCTGAGCTCATAATACCTAGAGGTTGAAGCTGGTTGTAGGACTGCACCTCGAATTTTATACAGTTTTAGTTGACTATTGAATAAATTAGGCATTATAATTATTAAAGAAACTAAATTGGAATTACTTTATTATATAAACCTTTCCTAATAATGGAATTTGTAATCCTGAATCACCTGATTTCTCTTGAAAATATTGCAGAGTCCTTCAACAGCTGAAGAAAAGTGGGGAAAGTTAGATGAGACTTCTAATTGCCATTGTCTTTGGCATGGTTTTGGGAGCTCTCTGTGCCTTTTACATGACCATTCTGTTGTGTTCTGAAAAAAGGAGGAAATAGTTTTCTGCTGCTTTTGAGAAGGAACAGAATCTGGAGCTGTCTTGGCAAGAGAGATCTTGGCTCTTCTGCCATTCTGGAGAATGACCAGACTGCGAGTTTGTACTTTCCTCAGTCCATCAGGATATAAATATACTAACTTTATAGTTGATATTTCAAACCATGTAATCAAATTATTTATTATTTTGCCTGTATATGCAAATATTCATGGGGTTTTTTTTCCTTTCTTAAAATAATCTTATTCTCATATTCTCATACAACTACTGCACAATTCTTGAGTGATGTTGGAATCCCACATGTATATTTTGGCGTCTTTTTTGGGGGAATAATTTGATTTTGATTAGTTAGAAGGAACTTATTTTTTTTTAAAGATATGTTTAGATATACAGAGAGTGGAAGGCGGGTTGTTTACTATTTGTTGGTTTGTTTTTGAAATAAGGAGGTCAAAATCACTAATCAGAGTTTGAGGTTCACTAACATGACTTGTTTTCAAATCTAATCAAATGAAACAACAGCATGAGTAAAGAAGTTATATTGTTGTTCTGGTGAAGTGACTAAAGATATTTCTCTATTATTCCAGGGCAGCAATAGAATGACACTTCTTCTAATTACTAGTGGCATAGAGGACGAGAAAATACACATCTGCAATTTTCTTCCTTAGTTATATGAATTTCCAACATGTCACACAGATGATCGCTGAAAATGCTGGTGTTCAGTAATTATGTTCAGCACTTCAAGGGTTTGCACAGATATGTTAATAATCCCATTAATCTTCTTCCTTTATATGGAAATCTGCAGCCCAGATGTTGCATCATTTGCAAATCTTGCAATTAAAACATTTTATAACTTGTGGTTATGCAAAGGGGCAGTAGACTGGAAAATGGGTAAAATTGCTTGGCTAGGACATTACCATGGCAACACACTGACCTCCGTTCAATTAGTTACAACTGAAGATCCAGCTATTAATTATAATGGTCAGAAAAGGATATAATCTGAATCTCCTTTTACCTTTTTAATATGGACATTTCTTACTTGCCATAAATCTCTGACTTTAAGAGACAAAGCTCCAGACCTGAAGCATTAAAAGTGATAATGCTGAAATACTGATGGAAAGCGGAGGACAGTAAAGGAATCTCATTTATCAGCTGTAGTCAAGGTACTACTTTAACTTTTTGTAGTCTAAGCATTCTGTCAGGCAAGCTTCAAAGTGAATATTCATTATTGCACATTTTAGCTATTGAAATCTAAGTTATGTGTGCCAGCAATTATCTCTCACTTTAGAAAGCTGCTGTTAATTAGGGCCAAACTAATCACCATGGGACTTGTGGAAACAGATAGATGCCTCCTTTTGACAGAGTTTTACATTTTGCTGTAGCAAAGTTATTATTTTCTTGGCATGCTATCAGAGAAGAGTTATCTGTTAATTATAGAAGGCACTCCACTTTCTGACACGGGAGCGATCCGTGTACAGTCAGACAGCAGCACTCTGGCTGGGCAGTAAATTCCTTGGGAGTTTGTGCAAGCTACTGTGCCTCCCCACATCACATTCACTCCAAAAACTGCAAATCCTCAGCCTGTAAGGTATTGGAAATTTCAGGAAACTTGTGTCCTTTTAATTTATTTTCTTTTTAGTTTTCTGTTCACCTCTCCATTGCATTAAGCAAACTAAAGACCAGGTACTCTGCACAGTGACTTCTTCCCTCCCTTTGAAGTACAATATATTCAATATTTATTTAATCAATGATGATGTGCTTAGGGGGTCAAAGTGCTTTCATTCTGTTTTCTTTTTATTTTTTTATTTTTTTTTAATATTAATAATTATTTTTTCCTTTACTTTTAATAATTAAAAAAGAAAGGCAGGGAGTGAATGGTAGGATGGCCTGGCTGGGAATAGCATCCTAAAATCACTAAGCTGGGCCAAATTTTAGCCAAATGCAAGGGCCTGCAAAATATGGAATTCCTCTTGGACTGACTTCCAACAGTTCTGGATTACAACTATATAGACTAAAATGTGAATTTAACTATGTCTCTCTTATGCAATAAACACCAAGAAATCTCACCCTGGAAGGCATTTCTGCGTTTCTTATGACAGTCATGCCCTGCACAGATGGCAAGTATATCACTTGTATTCTGGTTTTTGCAGCCATTCCACTGGTATGGAACTAGAGGCATAAAGCAGTGTGATACCAAATGGTCACTGAAATTATTTTGAGGTGATTCCTATGCAAGATGTGAATTTGCTCCACTTAGCTCCCAAAAAATGCCAGTGAAATCTTAGCAATCATAACTGCTTTGCACTGAGTGGTGGGCAATCACATCAGGTTCAGAACTCCTTTTAGCACATGGATTATGGAGCTCTGACTATTGTTGTGGTTGTTTCCCTCTCTCTGCAGCCCTTTCCTGCCATCCCTCAAGGAATTAAACTGTGGTGGAAACCTCACTGCCTAGCTCTACTTTGCAGTGATTTAAGGAAGCATATCAAGACAGAGATGATACATTGATAAAGTACCTTGTTTACCACAAACATTCCCTTATATATTTAACGGAATACAGTCATTGTATAGTAGATGGATCCAAGATACAGATCCAGCATAATTCATTTTTAAACAGTTTTCAGATTATTTGAGTTCCAGAAGCAAATAGAGAGACTCAAACTTTCAGTTCTTTTTTTGTTCTCCCCCAAATAGATTTTGCAATATGTCCAGGGGATTTATTTTTTGCTTTCTAGTTTGTTTGTTCGTTTTATTTTCTTCTGCTTATATTTTGCCTTTTTAATTCACATTTAACTCCTTCTCCATCAAGACTTGTTCTGTACTCCCTGTCAGGATATTGGAACAAAACTCCCTCTGTGAGCCTCTTAGAATTATTTTGATAACATGCTCTTTCTTAGTTGTTTTCTATTGCTTTTTTTTTTTAATAAAAGTAAGTGGTAAAATGGAGAGAATTTGCATCTGGTGTGAGGGAAAGACACAAATCTGTTCCCAAATGTAAGTTACCATATATATGAGGCACTCACATAAAAGAAGAGCTTTAGAAAGTCTGGTGAGGTAGGGAGGAAGGGATCTGTAGGTGGAAGTTTGAGAACAGAAAGAACATAATTGTAAAAAACCCCTTTGAACCACAGCAAGGCCACTTCTCTGCTTTCCACCATAATCCTCAGCTTTTCCTTGCAAAAGTACATCTGCACAGTTTCCTTTACACTGTGTAGGCTCACAGTTGCCATTTGCCTGCATGTAGAGAAGAACTTATGTTCTGGATCACAGCAATGGGTTTCAGAGGGTGGTGTCTGGCAATAAGTCATTTTACTATTATTAAATTCCAATGAGTCTGCAAATTTACCATAATATGCAAGTTATTTCTGCCTACTGCTACTTGAATTGAATTTCATGTTTCCCGCTTTTTCCATTATATATATATATATATATATATTCCAGTTGAATTTATTTTCTCTGTTTTCCCTAAAACATGAGTCTGGGCTAGAGCATTTAAATATTTTCCATGATGTCCCTTTCAGCCCTCTGATTGAAGACAATAAACCTACCAAGTGTTTCTTTTTCAACGGGACATTTTATAAACTTTATCTTATGCAGGAGAGTAGCTGAGACCGAATCACAGAGAGATTGGGGTTGGGAGGGACCTTTAATGACCACCTGGCCCACCCTCCAAGAAAAACAAGATTACTTTGATTTTCCTATAGTAATTCTAAAAATAAAAAAATAAAAAAATAAAATAAAAAAGGAAGGTGGGCAGATGAAGGAAAATACAGGATAAACAGAAACATCACTAAAAACCAGTGGCTACAACTCAAAAGTATAGACAGTTTTTCATAAAAATGTGATTCACAACAGCCATATGGCCTGATTTATCCCCTTACCTCTAGTTCTGTTTACTTCATTTTTAAAGGGTTTCAACTGTATATAAAGAACATCCCAGTCCATCAAAATAAGGCACATTTGGGATCCAGGAGCAGAGTAATCGCTAGGCCATATAATTTTCTCACATATCTGCTTCTTATTTATCTTCTGTGGCATAATTATATAAGTGTTCACTTAAATAACTGCTTCAAGTATTGTATTTATAAGGAAGAAAATAGTTTTACTGCTGAATCTTTATATTTTTCATAATTTCTCTCTGAATTCTCTGTCAGACTCCGGGAGGTAGACTTCAGAGGACCTGTCTTTAAATATCTTTTAAATATCAAATAGATGGAGAAAATCTTGTCATCTGTCCCTGCAGATCAAAGGCATAGCACAGCTTTTTCCATGTGGTTAATTTCCCTCTTTTCCTCCCTTGTCCCTTTTCTTCCCAGACAGAATGGCTTGGTCTCTTCTGCCTGCTGAGGGTGGCTCTGGATCCATGACAGTCCTTCAAATTATCCCTGGGTATTTTCTGGGTGCAACTGGTTGGCAGAGGGAAAATGTGTGTCAAGGGAGTGTCAGCAATGTGTAGCATGACATCCTAGTGCTGGTTTGTCATCATGGGTGTAGCTAAACATTTTTATCATCCATATCCATATGGGAGACTGCAGCAGGCACAGCCTCTTCTCTAGCCACAGATGAAGTGGCAGGACACTATAAAAGCTGTGTGACAATCCCAGTGCAGCCAAAATAGATATATGCTGAATATCCAGAAGGCTTATTATTTCAGGCTCAGGATTACACTTATATTTTCACAGGACTTCTGGTTTCAAGTTGGCTTATGTTCTATTAGCTGAGGAGGCATAGCTCTCTTGCATCTGCCTGGAGAATACCATCTGCTGCTGTCTTGTCATTAGCAGATCTAGTAACAATAATTGTGAGTGGTTTTGCACAGAGCGAAATCCTCGCCCCAGAAACCTCTTTTTGGAGAACTGGTTCAATTTTGTGCCAACACAGGTGAATGAGTCTCAGAGGCTGAGCTTCATTAATCAGTGGGAATGTGATGTCATTAAGTAATAAAGTGATTTTGTTCTCTAGCATTTATCACAAGTATGTAGTAAAAGATGCTTGCATGCAGTGTGAGCACAGGTATATACATATGCATGCACACATGCCTTCAAACACATGTGCATGAATGTAAGAGAAGTACAGTGGAGAGAGTCTATATTTTAGAGCTCCAGACTGCAGCACTTGCAGATAAGTCAGTTGAGGACAGGGATGGTGAAATCACTTTGCCCTGAAGAGAAGGTTTTGGAACAGAATTCCTTGTAGCATATGGTGGGTGTGCTTTATAATACCTACATGATACAGTTTGATCCATGGCTGCCCCTGTTGCATGATTCATCAGTGTGCAGGAACCATTCAGAGTTGGCCAGTTACTCAGAAATACTTCCAAATAACTTTTATTTTCTCTGTCAAGAATATGAGCTTCCATTTTGTTAAATGTTAGTCCTTGGTCCCTGTATAAGGAAAGGCTCTTCTTGCAAGCATGCAGTGGTGGGGTGGACTTGAAGTCTGTAGTTTCAAGTGGTTTCTATTCACAGTTGGGCGCTACCCAGAACACAGGAAAAGAGAACCAGACACATGTGTGTGCATGGGAAAACATTATTAAATTATACATTATACAATGTTATACTATAAAATTTTTCCCAATGGTTTTGATTTCTTTTTCCTCCCCCAAACAAATTGAGCTCAAGATCTAAAACTTATGTTATGGCAAAACTAAAATCAGCAGAAAAAAGTCAACTTTGTTAGGAAAGGTTGACATGCTGTGACCCAAATGTCTAACCTGATATTTCTCTCATTGCTAGTAGTCACCCTACAGGCATTATCAAAGCAATTTAGACTACTGCATATCTAATTTGCACTGACATAATTAGAACATTAGTAAACTTGACTATCTAGTCATTGCAAGCCATCATTTGTGCACAAGATGAAGTTAGAGCTGTATGAAAGCTCTGACACTTTAAGGCGTGATAAACTAGAAGTTATTTTTTAGAACATTTAAATTTACAAGAAAAAATTCTCTTTATTTTTTTTTTTTAACCTGTGCTGCAGACATCCCTTCAGTGAGATCCCATGTCTGCTGAAGCTTTGACATTGAGGCATTGTAAAGTGAACCAAAAAGACAACACCGAGCGGAGAGTTGTGTTTGGCATACAAATTAGTCCCCTTGCTAGATCAAACTGCCACACATCATTCCCTGTACATCAGTAGACATAGCTTAGTCCCATCAATAGTTTACTGACCTGTGCTGTGATAACATTTCCATCTCTGGAGTGCACATTTTGTGAGTACATTTGCTGGGGGATGGGGGAGATGACGCTTATCCTGCTTGTCGGCGCGTACCGGCGCTATCGATTGGGCGCGGAGCTCTCCTCCGCTGACTGATTGCCACCCCTCCTGCCTGCACGCTCTCTGAACTTTGTCGTAGCTGGATAAATGGAACACTTTCCAGTGGGATCAGCCAGGTCTCAGGAAAACAAACATCAGCCAAATTGAACAAAAAAAAAATATATATATAAATAATGAAAGAAGTCCTTGACATTGCCACGGTGCAGCCGGAAGTCGCAGACAGGCTTAGTCTTGTTGCAGGCTATTTGACTGAGAAAGTAAAAGGTTGTTTGAGACAATAAAAATTTAAACAACTTGTCAGACACTTCCTTCCAGAGCAACTGTCCTTCCTGCTAGCTTCAGGTCAACACTAAGAGTGAAAGGTCAGAATATCAATTAACTCATCTTCCTGACACAAACCTCACTCAGGTCAGGAATATTATGTAGCTCAATATTTTATTAATGTAGGACAGCTTTGATCTGCATTTACTTTCTGAACCTATACTGATTTTTCTTTAAATTATTTTATTAATTATTCATATAATTGGAAATCAACCATCAGCTGAAAATAAAGATTTTTGGACTTTATTTTTATTTTTTGTCATACCTTCATTGTAAAAAAGTGACCCAAAGCAATGTGAACTGTAAGACATCAAAGTCAGTCTGTTTTTTTTCTTTTTATTTGGTGGCTGAAAAGATTATTCTAATATTGTACACAACCAAATTATAGGAAAAAAGATATTAATATTGTATAACATCAAATTCTGAGGTTAATTTTCTGATTTAATAGTAATTTATGAGTTCCCTAAAAAGTTAGCAAGGAGGCTAAAGAGCTATGGATATGCAACACTGCGCAACAACACAGCTTGGTTATGTGAAACTTAAGTGTTTGAATATTCTCTGCCCCTCAGCTGGAAGTTTTCCAGCGGTTCCTAGTGGAATTTATACATAATATCAAAACTTATTACTCTGAGGTTTTCCTTACTCTTCACCTTTTCCTGTATGTTTTCATCTCATATGCATATCCAAGCCCTGTTTAAAGTCCCTGACTTTGACTATGAAATCTGTAGCTTACTTGTACTCCTAAGCCATCAACATTCTTGGACATATTCCTGATTTGGAGAAAGTTACTTTTGTTTCTGGTTTTTTTTGGTGCTCACTGACTAACTTTTTCAGGAATGAGACATGCTTTAACCAAATCACTTGATGTTTCCCACTGAAATAGTGCTGACAGAAAGGATTTTTCCTGGTTCTCTTCCAAGCAACACGGGATACCCATACCCATCATGCTGCAAACCCACGGCACTCCCAGTATGGATGGGCTCCATCACCCATTTCAGCTTTCTCTGGCAGAAAGGGGTACCCAGACACGGTCTCTGTAGATGACCACAGCTTCCTAATAAAGATTGTCCAATAATCCATTCAGCATGGCAGCTTTAGAGTCTTAAATTCTGTCTTTAAATAGTTTTCTTTTTGGCATGGATTTTGCTGTTCTTGTGAATAAACCAACAGCCAAGATGCAGCCGAAGCCAAGGGCCCTAGAGCTGTTCCACATCGGTTTCTCAGGCACTGCCTTACAACTGGGTGTAAGGCTTCGAGTAAAAACAGATTGCAACCATAAGGAGAAAAAAGGAAAGCCCTAAAACTTTCAGGAGGATATTGCTCTTTATTCACTTCATCTGTTTTTAGCCTGCCTTTTCTCCTTCCCCAGGAGACACGAGTGCAAGTGGCATCCCCTGCCTTGCACATAAGCTCTTTGGAAATGTCCCATGGGGAGAAATATGCAGGCAAACTCTCCACTTGGTGCCTTATGGACACGTGCTTGGTGAATCTCAGACCTGTTTTGCCATGGCAGACCCATTTTTTGTTCAGCTTCTCAGTTACCAGCTGTCCCTTGGCCCTCAAAAAAGATGACCTAACTGTGGGACCTATCATGGACTCTAAACTGTTTTCATGGGAAGAGTAAAGCTGTTGAAGAAGGGTTTTGAATAACTCCTGAGAAACTACTCTTATGCAGACAAGCTGTGTCCAGATAAATATTTCAACTGAGATACCAAGGCTGAAGTGGTTTAGCTGGACCAGAGAATCCAAGATTGCTCCAAAACAGAGGCAGTTCCAGATCATGTGAAGTAGAATGTCATTGCTCTTGTCTCTCTCTCTCATTTGAATGAGCTGTCCTCACTATGAAAGTATTGTTACATGCAAATGAAATTCTCTTGTCCTCTACTTAAAGAACTCTTGAACTACTTGAGACCTTTAACCCTATATTTAAGAGTTTAGGACTGTTCTTCACCGTTTGACAGAAATATTCATGTTTAATTAAAATTTACAGATAGCTAGAAACATAAAAATATTAACTAATCAGAATGCTCAAGGAATTAAGGTGTGGTTTAACCCTATATGAACTTCCTGCTGTCTTCTTTACAAAACAAGTAATGCCATCCTTTTGTTTCTTCATTCACCAGGCAATATCTTTGTACACCTAGTACTGGATCATATTTTATCAAAACTGATTATTTTTTTATAGTGAAGAAGATAAAGTTGAGAGTGTTTATGTATCTAAACAAGCAAGAATAAGCATTATTTTGTCTCACTGGTGAAGTGCGATGTGTTCTTTGCCCTTCCAGTGGAATTTCTTAGTTACATAAATTGCAATTTTCTCCCTTTATTTTATTTTTGATTAAACTGTAACATTTATTAACCAAGACTTTTGCCTCATCTCTCTACAACTTGCCTTCCAGGGAATTCACACTATTCTTTAAACTCTGTTTTCAAGAAGATATAAAATATGCATACATTCTCTGGCAAATCAGTGTTCCATTGCAAAAGCTATCTTAGTAACCAAGTGATGGATTAGCTCCATGAAAGAACCAAATTAGATAAAATGACAAGAACTTATGCAAATTTTTTTAAAATAAAGGGTCTTTTTTTGACACAATAAAAAAATCTTTATCTGAAAATATAATGTGCCCTTAGGACATGATACTGGATATTGCTACATGATTTAAATTTCAGAATGACAGGATAATTAATATAATAACTCCTTCCTCATAAACAGCTCCAAAGGTATGAGCAAGTGTTTATAATAGAAATGTATTTCCATCAGCTTTATTACTGTAGGGCAAAACCAGGGTTAACATATTTAGGAAGAATTTATTTTCTTTGCTGTCACCAAAAATATAGTACAGTAATTATTAGCATTTCCTTATTATTTGTAATGAAAACTACACCTGCTGGCACAGTTGGACAGCATTACTAAAATAGAAATTTTTTTTTTTTTTTAGTGTTCTTGCCCTGTTGTACTTAATTAATACTTAATACTTAAAACCTAGAGTCATCAGTGAGGACTTTGTGGCACTTAGGGCTTTGAAATAGCTACAGCATCATCAGAACCTGGTTTATGGTTACTTGGTTCCCAGTAGAGGAAGGCATTTACTGAGCAGGGTGTAATTTCTGCTCTGGAAAAGGAGGTGAAGCCAACACAGTTTCAGGTTGGCTCAATTCATTGAGTTCTTTATATAGTCAAGAGATAGAAAAGGATAGGGGGAAAAAAACATGCAACACATTAATTTCTCTCTTTCTTAGGTGAAACTTAGAGTTTTTTCTTTATTTTCTTATTCCAAATGATGTTCTTGAAAATAATCCAAATAGAGTTTTTCCACCTCTCCACCTCCAAAAAGTGAGGTCAACAGACAAGGTGTAAATTCAGGCATGTTTCCTCATTTGCCTTTGAAATAGGAGTAATGTTTATTTCCAAGTTCAAACACGAGTAAGCAAACTTGACTTGTGGGATGTGTATTCTGGTGGAATTCTGGTGGGGTTTTGTTTTTTTTTCTTTTTTAAATTTCCTTCAGGATTTCGAAATATTTTTTCAATACAAACTTGGAAAGTCCCAAATAGGCAAAGTGGCAACTCGTATTCCCCTGTGGGTGTCTGCAACTCCCCCTTCTACCTTCCAGCCTGGAGCAAACTGTGGTTATAAGATTTTTAGGAGCTCCACCAGCTGTGATTGCACAGCTGCAGTGGCAGCATAGGTGTGATGGGTTCCTCCTAGCAGGGAAGGCAGAGCTGTTGGGATAGGGCATTGCAGAACACTCTTATCAGCTGCCCACACACTGGAACCCAGCAGAAGCTGGCAACACAGATATGAGCCAAAAGATTATGATTTCCCTATGAGTTGGTAAGAGGGAAAAAGAATTTCAAATTCCAGGTAGAGCTCCTGGGGGTGGCTGACTGCCTGAAAATGAACTAAACCCATGGATGTGTCAGGTTCTTTGGCCTGGACTTCTCTCTGGATGCCACTCTAAGCTCTTGCGGGTCCAGAGTGGATGTGACAGATGGTTTGGACTGTGGTACCCAACTCACTCCAGGCAAACCTTCCTTGCCAAAGGCCCAGTAGGCTCAGTTCTCTAGGTAGCTACTGCCTGTCTTTGGAAACAACCAAATAATGCATAAATTTGGAAATTCAGTGTAATACATAGAGCAGGCTTGCAAAGTTTTTCAGGTTTTTATTTTAATTTACAGGTTGTGCCAATGAGCATCAAATAAAATATTGCAGTTAATACAAGACATTAACTCTGCTCTCTTAAGATGTTGTTTGCTCAAGAAAGCTCAAATTGGATGCTGCAGCATCTGTTTTTCAGTTCTGCTTTCATCTAATTTTACAGCTGGATTGTCTGAGCCACAAGAAGGTCAAATGATTTGCCCTGACTCTGCCTATGAATTTATGGCATATGTTTGACAATCAGAGCCCATATGCTTGCCAAAAGTGTGTTAAACCTTTTAAATGTATGGTTTGAAACAATGCTTGTTTTACTAGGAAAATGTATGGGTAATAAAGTGATTTTGTTGTTATTGTTCTGCTAAATTAAGAGGAATAAACAGATACCACTAATTGTTCAGACTTTTACTGACAGTAAAAAGTTTACTGATATTTTCTTTTTTTATGCTGAAGGTTTAGGAAAAGGATTTGGGTTTTTTATTATTTATGGAAAATTTTACTGCAGAGCACAAAAAAAAGAATCATTTCAAGTTCACTTGTAGCTGTTGTATTTTGAATGCAAACCCAGCACTATTCAACATGGTGAAAACAACTGTGAAATAATTCATATCTCATACTGTTGCTTTTGGGAACCTTGCACACAAAAAGTGGACAAGGTGGCAGAATTTCTTTAACACTTTCTTTTATTTTTACTTTTTCTCTGCTTTGGTTTTTTCTTGTTTTTTTGTTTTGTTTTGTTTTTTCCCTTCCCCAGCTGGCTTTTCCTGGGGTAAATTTATTTTCTTCCCAGTGGTTTGTATGGGGCTGTGTTTTGGATATGTGCTGGACAGAGGGTTGATAACATAGGGATGTTTCTATTACTGCTGAGGAGGGCTTCCACAGAGCCAAGGCCTTCTCTGCTTGTCATAGTGCCACACTGGAGGTTGGGAGGAGACAGCCAGAATACGTCATCCAAACTGACCACAGGGATATTCCAGACCATGTAGCATCAGGCTCAGTGTATATAAAGTGGGAGGAAGGGAGGCACATTTGCAGTGATGCCCTTTGCCTTCCCAAATTGCTGTTTTGTATGATGGAGCCTTGTGCTCCTGGTGATGGCTGAACACCTGCCTGCCCATGGGACACAGTGAATGAATTCCTTGTTCTGCTTTGTTTGTGTGTGCATGGCTTTTATTTTCCCTTTTAAACTGTCTTGATCTCAACCCATGAGTTATTTTACTCTTCTGATCCTCTCCCCTATCCTACTGATGGGGGAGTGAGCCAGTGGCTGTGTGGGGCTTGGCTGAGGGCTGGGGTTAAACCATGATAGTAAAGAAGACTGGGAAAGTGCAGAAGAGTATTTCAACCTATCAAATTTAGTTTGAGAATTAATTCATCCCCAGCTGTTTTGCATTAATTACATAAACCTTATTAACCGGGCATGGGGAGAGCCTTGCTGCTTACCCAAGGTCCCCATGGGGGTCGGGTGACGTGGGGTTCATGAGGCTGGTCCTCACATCTTGGTGTGCTGAGAAGCAGCAACATGCAGGCTCTCTCTCTGGACACAGGGGATGATCAGATGCCAGCTGGGAATAATTTAAGCTAAAATCCAGCCATCCTGACCAGATGGGGATTGGGTTAGCCTAGACAACTTGTTCTGAACAACAACTCATAGTCTCTGGAATTATGACAGTACTGGTGCTGAGCTTTACCTTCCTATAGATATCATTGGCTTAGGTTTTCATACTTTGTATTCACTTATGTACACATTGAATTTTTCTTTTTTTATTTTAATTACTGGAAAACTATCTTATGGTTTGCACTCTCTTGAAGTAATTTCTTCTTCCATTAGTTTCAAAACGTTCCCAAACCAGTTTAGCATGGCTTCTTTTTTAGAATAACTTGTTTTCCAGCAAGTCAAAAGGGACAACTTCCTCATTGTTCAGTAGATGTCTGTTCTGGCCATGTTCCCCATTTCCCTTTGGCCTGAGGACCAGTGGTTTAGGGAGGGTGCTTTAAAGTGCTCTCAGCGTGTTTGACGCCACTGAGAAGTGGTTCACAAAGTCAGGTGACTGGTGTTGATGGTGTTTTACGTTGTATATAAAATATATATATATAAAATATCTCCTGCCCCCCAAAGGAATATGACTCTAAGGATTTGGAAGGCCCTACTGCAGTCAGCCTCGTGCCTTAGGCTGCGTTCTGCTGTGCTGGGACTGAAGGTCTGGCTGCAAATGGATGTGTCCAATGGTTTCATTCAAAGAAGAGCTGTTTAGCTTTTTGTCTTCTATACATCTTTGTGGAGGTGATTAGCAGTTTTTAATTTTACAGTTTTAAATTTTTCTGCACAAAAGAACATGTTAAGTAACTCAAAAATGCTCACTAAACTGCCCCTAAAGATTCTAAGGGCAAAGAGGATGTACAGACCTGGAGGGGTGCAGGGATGGGAGCTCTGTACATTCTTGGCTGTAAAACATGCTGCTCCTGCCTCACTGGAAAACACAGAACTCTTGTACTTCTGATTAAAAGTATAAACCCAATGTGGTTTGTTGTTTCGTTGGTTTTTTTTGTGCTGGGGCCCTCACATTTTGTGGGTTTATTTGTGTTTTTTTAATAAGTTTTGAGACTTGTAATTCCATTCAGCCCTATTCTAGAAAAAAACAATTGTTGCTTAAAATAGGACATATTTTTTCAACAGGTGACTGTATTCTAAAGTAGTTGTAAGGGAAATTTACATATATTTCCTATTTTACTTTTTTCAGGCAAACTGTCACCTAGTGGATCCTTCAAAAACCCTTTAATTATCTCTAAGTACTGGTTACTTAGTTTGATAATTTGGTATTTTTACAAAACTGGATCATCATTTTGATACTTTAGAGGAGTCACATTTATTAACTAGTAAGAACACTGTCACTCAGAATATTCAGGATTCCACTTTGTCTCGTGATCATGCAACTCACATTTATATGGCAAATTAAAAAAAAAATCTTACTACAGAATACTTTCCAGCTTTGTTTTCAAAGATATTGGTAATTTCCTAACAATATCAAGTCAGGTTTATTAATGAAGGTTTTCCAGAAAAAAAAAAAAAAAAGAAGAAGTAAAATCATCTTGTATGTTGGGTTAGGCATTTTTTAGAACTCTAATAGATGTATATTTAAATGCAAATCCTTTGAAATCAAGTGCCTTTCATAGGCTGGTCTTTCAAAGGAAGCTGTTGAAGTTGCTGCAAGAACATTTTTAAAAACTCTTCAGGAAGTTTAACTTATGGTAATCTTACAAAAAAAATTCCTTTTGAAGGTGATTTTGGGTCACTTGGTGAGGTTGGAGCTATTTTGAGATATTTGCTTTTTAACCTGCTTGACATGAGGATGTGGAGTGTGGCACTGCCTTGATAGCAGGACACAAGAACATCTCTGCAACACCTGCTGATCTCTCACCGTTCCCTTCAGCTATCTCTCTATTTAAAATACAGTGGTTTTCAAACAGCAGGCTCTGTTTTTTAGCAAAATCTATCTTGTGATAGAGAAAATAGCTATACCACAAAACAAACCTACTTTACATCCTTGTGGACTCTTGAAACAACTGACTCTTGAAATGCAAGACTGATATTAAAGGTTTCAAGCAGTTTAAAAAAAAAAATCGCCAATATATGCTTTTTTTCCCAGATCACACTATTTAAAAAAATAAAGAACTACATTCCTGTTTTAAAATTACAGTTTAGCTATTACAAACTTAAGTATATTAAGCAAATTAAACGGTTTGGATTTTGAGACAAGAAAAGAGATTATCATAGGAGTTGCAGTTACTTAATTCTGAAAGCCAGAGAAATTGAGATACAGGCTCCATTTAATTAGAAATTATGAGATGGATAAAATGAGTAGAAAAGAAGAATTTCCTTTCCACTTATCCATTTCTAATAAATACCTGTTTTGACAGCAGTAATGCTGTCTTAAATAGTTAATGTTACATGAAATTTCCATCTTATTTATGTGGGTTGTTCTCACTACATCAATGACCCTCTGAGATGCCAGATAGAAGAAGGACCTATGCTGGAATAAATCAAGATGGATATGGAAAATTTGTTTTAATACTCTTGTGAGAAAATCCCTAACAGTGTTCTTTTCCTGCAGTCCCCAGGAGCTTTCCTTCAAACTTTCCTCCTGCCAGTTTTTCAAATCTTTTCTCTAAAAGATCCCAAGTGGTAATCTCAAACCAGAGATCACTTTACTTTTCTTGGCAAACCTTGCCTTTAATTTTGTTGTTTGGGTGGGTTTTTTTGGGTTTTTTTTTTTTCTTTTCTAATGGACTACACACCTGAGTAATAAAAGGGAGTTGTAGAAAGGCTAGACAGCATTTCTGACCCTGGGCATCATATTATTTTTCTGGAAATGTAATTTCTAGTTTGCTTCCTAGAGTAAACACGGTAGATTTGGGCTGTGCCTGAGCACTCTCTGAACCTGCCAACACTTCTTCAGTAGCACTGCAGCAAATATTCCTTACAGCAGAGCAATCAGCATCTGTGCACTGTAAGAACCAGTAGCACACTTAATCCAGCAGATCATTTTCCATCATAACTAAACACAGGACACAAAGAAAACCTGTGTGCCAGAAGCAGCTCTCCAGGAATCTAAGATGCTCTGAAGTGCTCATCTGCCAGTGGTGAATGTCTCTGCTGAGTCACCTTCTATCTCTTGTTCGTGATCCTCAAGGAAAGCCTAAAAACCTTATTCCTTGGGAATTCAAAACACAATGTAAAAAATCACAGATCCAATATACAGGTTTTGGGTTGGTTGTTTTTCATGTTTATTTGTTTTAATGGCATATTAAAATATTTTATTTCTTTCCTTCTCAAACATAGTCTGATTCTATTCCTTTTCTTTGCCTTGCCTGCCTCCTCACCTGTCCCTTGCTAAATGCCTTCTGTAAGATACCTTTTTTTTTTCTTCCATCAGGGCACTCACCTTTTTATTTTAAGAATGAGATAACCAACCAAATGCTAGACAGTTGCTGCCAGGGGAAACCCCTTTCTCTTAAGATTGCTGCAACAATGAAGGCCATAAAAACCTGCTTTTGCATGCTGGATGATGGGGTATTTCTAGCACATATAGGAACAGGTGGCAGAGATTTCTCTTAAAAATTTGCAGACTAGCACAGGCCATCTGATTTGAAAGGAGGATATGTTGAACATGTGCATTCAGTATGATCTTACTGAGAAAAGAAATGAACAATTTATTTTTTTTTCTATTCATGCTTATGAGGCACTAAGCAATAGTCTCATGGGTAAACTCTTTAATTCTTAAGAAGTACTGTGAAAAGTCCTGAATATGTGCATTGGAGGAACATGTGCCCTACCACAAGAATTTACTGTGGAATACTCATTTTAACCTAAGAGAAATCAGTTACAAATACACAATCCAAAATTTATTCCCAGTGGTTTAACCATCCACTTCCAGCCAAATACTGGGTCACTGCTTTTTCACCCCAGCCACTGGTGCTACCACCCAACTTCTTCACATAAACCATAATGAGATGCCTATTTTCCCAAGGAAAGGGAAAAGAATTGTATTTTAGGGATCTTTAATGAGTATCTGTGACTTATTTTCAGAACACTTTAATACTTCTGCCTTGTCAGTATCTGAAAATGAGTGGTAATTAGCCTTCTGGGTTGGAAGGAAATTGCCATATTGATCATCTTGGAAACATCAGATACAGAAAGGAAAAGAAATCCATAGAAATTAATGCTTATGTACCTTGTTGGGGGCTTGAGGGCATTACTTTCTGTTTTTTAGGTTGAATAAATATTAGCATTGGGGCAAACAGAGATGAAAAAGGCATATTTCTACTGATTTAGACATTTAGAAATAACTTTTATTACCACTAGTGCAAATCCAATAAAAACTCCTGAAAGAAGCTAATGCTGCTTTTAAGTAAGACCTCTTAGGCTTGGCTGTAAAGGAAATATTGCTCTTTAAAAATGTAAAACAAATCCTTCTAACAGGACTTTTCATGTTAAGCTGTCTCTAAATAAAAGATGATGAGATATTTAAGGAGTTTCTGAGTTCGCTTTAAATGCATAATTCAGGAGTGAATGTTGGAAAGGGAGTAAAAATGTAAAAGACTTTAGAGGAATATATCTGTGATTCTATGTGGTTTGTCTGGAAAGTTTAATTGGCACAGAGGAACTGAAATGTAACCAGAGAAATAGTTTGGATTATTCTGATTTTAAGGTCTTAAAAAATTACCAACTATTCAGAAATGCTTCCAGTATATAGCAGCCTCTATTTCAGGATTTGCTGCCCTGTGATATATAAAAAAGATTATGGTAGCATGAGCTAAAGCAGCTGATGGTTTGCAATGACCATTCCTGGTGTCACTGCATAATTCTGTAAGCCTGACTTAGTGATGAGTTTTAAAAGTCAAATAACCCTGGGTGTCTTCCAGGCTTATGTTACATATATACCCATACTGGTCTTTGGAATTCAAGCACATATCAAGTAATATCTTATAAAAAAACATTAGAGCCTTGCTATGAGATTAATGGTGGGATTTACCGAGATATTTGTGACCAGAACTGTGCCCATCATTCCTAATGTTTCAAACCAAGGGCATGAGTGATGTGTGTTTTTAGCAGCTGTCACTTCAGTGCAGTACTCTTAGAATGAGGAAGAGGAAAACACTCATATCTCAAGAAAGAGCAAGAAAGAATAAAAAATATTCAATCAGTTTTTTTGTATTCTAAAGCTGATTTTCTAAACATCTCAGTTAATTTTCCATAGGGTGAGCCTTCAGGCAAGATGTTTGTTTTAAAGGTGTGAGATATGTAATATAAAAAGATCTTAAAGGGATATGTTTTGCTTCTCTAGAACTGCATTAAACACAATTTGTGGTACATTAAGCACAATTTGTGTTTTCCTGTGGATGTGGAAAGTCTCAGCATCTTATAAAGGACAGTGGCCACTGGGGCTGCAGTTCAGTAAATTTGCTTAGATACTGTGCTTTGCCACCTTTTGAGAAAAAAAATTCATCAGAATGGGAATCCTGGGAATCTTGTTCCTTATTTTGTGCTGACTAGGCTATGCTCCCTCCCTTCCTTCTAATAAATAAGATTTTTTTCTGATTTCAGAGAATTCCATGAAGCATGTTAGTGTTCGCCTGTGCACTGGGCTATTTTGTCTTGGTTGCAGCTGTCAGCATATCCACTGCTATCCTGCAGATTTTGTGTTGTTCCCAGATCTGCTCCTTCCTTGGTTGGGCCAAACTAAGCAAAACTGGAGGAAAGTCTCAGTGAAAGTAAAATAATTTCCAGGTTGCTGGTCACTGACATGCCAATGTCCAACTATTCTGGGTCATAACTGCACTCATACTTATTATAGAATTTAGCAAATACTTTCACCTTCTATTTGAATACTTGTTTGAGGGCATAATTTTCCAAGTACTTAAATTCTTTGTAGCATCAATAATATTTCAAATAACAATGTGTAGAGGTCATTAGATAGAAAACTAGTGATTTGGGGTGTCCCTAGAGTGGATGGGTGTTACAATCCAAATGGTAGATAAGAGATGCTTTTCCTGAGAAATCATGAAATTTTAATACAAATGCTTTGTTACACTGCTGTATATAAAACTCATTCTAAGAGTGAGATGGGAGGATTTGATCTGTTATGAATTCAGTAAAAATTACTTGGTTGTGGAAGTTTAGTGAGACCTCCCATAGCCAAAAAATTGGAACTTAGCGTGGTTTAACCTTCCTTTCATCTTTGTACAAAGAGAAATTATTCTCAGAATTGTGTAGTTTTAGATTAAATTTTGAGCATATGCTTTATCCTTTTTGTGAGCTATTTTAAAAATTTATAACAGAACAGTATAAATGCAGCTAAGCATTCAGCAATTTGTACTAGAGAAGTTACTTTGTCTTTCAAAACTTGAAATGAAGGCATGAGTTGGAGAGGAGAAATCATGTGGCGGCTTTCCCATGAGAAGGGTGAAGGGACACCTTCAGCTACAAAGGGAAAGAAATCAAGGTCCCTTTTGGGAGGGGAGGAGGTGATGTGGAATATCTTTTTTTAAAAAGGAGATATAAACTAAGGGTTAAAATTCTTGACTAAATGAACTGTATCCTAGACATAATGGAGTAAGTTTTTCCTTACGGTTTTAGAACGTGAGTTGGCATTTGGTTTAGTCCTGTTGCTGTTGTCCTTGGAAGTCTTCTCTGGTCCTATTAATTTCATCTGCTGAAAGAGTATTTATTTGCTTATTTAAACTGAATATGCCTAATAGCTGTTCTTGTTAGAAAGCTGGAACTCACTGAATATCAGATTTTCCATGGCTCTCTAAGAAGAAACTGTAATCTGTCTAATGACCATTGTTATGTTTTGGAACAAAAATTTTGTAAAAAGCAGAAGCAGACATGTTAAACAGATTTTTTGGGGGATGATGGATTTTTAGGGTGAAGGATTAAGTAATTTTATGGTGCATTTAGAAATGTGAATATTATGCCATGTATAGATTACTGATTTCCCACCCCTCTCCATCTGAGCTGTGCAGATTAAAACTGCCTGTATAATAGCACACTTCAAAGATCCATGTCCAAAGTAAGCTCCCATGGAATTCAGTGCTAAAGTCTCAGACTTAAATTTGTAAAGAATTAGCTTTTGTTGCTATGGGAACATATACTTCATTTATTCCTGAAAGAAAAAAATATACAAATTTATGATAAAAAATAACACTATTAGTCCACTTGGTGGGGCAGGAGGCACTAGAAATAACTATGTAATCTGGGCATATAATATTTCCCTCTTGTATACAGCATGAGAACACTAAAAAAAGTCTCCTTGTCAGTTTATTGCTCCATCATAACCCTTTTTTTCTATAAGTTCACATTTGTTTGCATTGTAAAATCACAAACTGCATATAAACAAGTAGTTCAGTCATTATTTGCCTTTATAAGGAATCACTGAGGTCATCTATTAATTCTCACACGATTATCTTTATTTCTTTGCCATTTGTAAGGTTTTGTAGGAAGCCTAGATCTCAGCAAAGTATTACTCAGCTAACCAGGAGTAAAGTAGAGAAATTTGTTGGTGCAATTGAATTTTTTCCTAGACCCTACCAATATGAGCATGAAAGTGAATTCTGCTGTGCTCACTTGTGTGTTTGTCTCTTTTCTTAAGAGGGTTTTGCTGACTGTGAAGGAAGTGGTGGCAAATGTCTCACAATTAGACATTTTTTTGTCCTTGGAGTGTGACATAACTGTGGAGAGATTTTTCCCTTCTCTTGGCTGCAGCCTTTCTTTCCCTAGGCTTCTGTCTTCCCAATTTTTTTTAAAATTTCTATTGTTTTGTGGGTAGCCTCAGCTTGAAAATGTATATATCTAGTATTAAAAATACTCTGCTTTTTAACCTGAAAAAATTCTAAAAATAAATTAAATTCTCTCTTTGCATCAAGTTAATGACACTTTATTTTCCATATGATTTTGGATTTTATGACCACCATTCCTTCCTCTGTGTGACACAGAGCTTGTGTGAATTTATTTGCAAATGCAAGGGATGCATATTTACACTGCTTTTCATAGGCAGCATTTGTGCTGTTTCATGCAGATATTTATTACTTTGTTTCTCTAAAACTTGATTTGATATTCAGGTTCAAGTGGATATACAAATGTAAAGAGAAAAACAATTGAAACTGCAACTATCATGGGATCCCCAAGTGAATTCCTTCAGAGATGCACTTTTTGCAATATTTTGATGCAAAAATTCTCTCAAACAATATTTTGGCTGTTTCAGGCGTGATGTTAATAGTTCTGGGGAAATTCACCTTTTAGGAACTCTCCAAAAATATCTGCACCTGTCAGGCTATATGTATAAAAAGAGAGATCAAGAAACAGCAAAATCAGTAAGAAATGCAGACAAAAATTAACATAAAAGTGGGAAGATACAGAGGCTAAGTGATGTCTCAATTCATGTCTGCAATAGAAAGGCAGTATGAGCAAAATGCTTTTCATCTTTTAGGAACCTCAAGCATGATCTTCCCTTCTGCTTTTGCTATAAGCAGTTAACGTTGCTTTCATTGAAATGCTGCCATTATCATTTAATCATCAAGTCTGTAAAGTGCTGTGCCCACTCAGCACAGAGATCATTCCTTGGCCTAGAGACAAACCATTTAAGCAGTGGCAATGTTTCATTCTTTCAAATAAAATCCTTTTCCAAGAAATGAACTGGTGAAGTGTTTCAGTTAAGAAATATTCCCACAGCATTTTATTTGGCTGTGGGTTGTATGGAAACGACCCCAAAATGTCTGATGTTTCTCTAAGTGACACTAATGCGTTCCACCTCTGTTGCCTCTCCGAAAGTTCACCTACTGAACCGCTGTGCTCAGGTCACACGCAACCCTTCACAGAGGGGGCAAAGCAGAGTTTAGTATTCTGCACTGAGATATGTCTAAATTGCATTTTGTGAGCTTTATGTCAACTAAATATACATAATGGCAATTGAAAGCATGCGGCAATGACTTTTTGAGAAGCCTGTAAACAAACTCTGTCATCTCTGTGGAAGAGAGATGAACATCTGCTATTTCTCTTCCATATGCAATCCAGAATACAGTGCTGTGTAAAAGCATTTTGGTTCACAGTAGGGGCTTCCTCCTGGAAACCAAACCCCTCCCCATTCCCTCAATACTTTACTTTGCAAAGCAGTATTAAAGCACACAGACTGGGCTCCTTTCAGGGTTCCCAGAAGGTCCCCAGGGCCAGACTAGAGCTTATCATAATAAAATTCTCTTATGGTGCTCTCTTTGGGGCATCAACATCTTTGTCCCCTGAAATCTTCCTGATGACAACCCTGCTTGCTTTTGTAGGCACACCTCATGTCATCTGAGATCTACCCTACCTTTCATCCCCCCAGTCACTCTGTATACCTTTTGTACCTAATTTTTTAAGGGGTTTACGTTTACCTCCTTTTTGATGTACTTAAAGGAAACCTTTGTTCTTTTAATAAGTGAGATGGGGGAGTGTTGCCTGAACTTAAGTAGATTTTTTCACTTTGAAAGCTCATTTTTGTCTGATATCCAGTTGATAGCTTTAGTAAACCTTGCTTTATTTATTCATCTCAACAGGAAAAATATTCAAGAGTTAGAGATCTATCTAGGCTTTTGAAAACAGAATGATGGCTTATCATTTTGGAAAAGTATTAGTGATGGAGAACTTTACAATTGAGAAAGTGAACTGGCTTCTAAGGTCTGGCCTGATTCAAAGGGCTAAATGACTTCTTCTTACAAAGTCAGCTTTAATAGTGCATTTTTAATTAACCTCTCATTTCCATGTATGTATAGAAAAAAAAAATTAAATGGTAGTTGTTTCTGTATGCTGTTCTTCCCAACTTTGAAACCTGAATGCCTGTGTTAATTTGCATTTATACATGGATTACTGAGTGAAGAGTGTTCCTGGCATTGCTTCTGGGATGCTCATAAAACATGAAGGAAGCTTCATTCTAAATCAATAAAATGGTTTCATGAAATCTGTGCTTCACAGCTTCACTCAGATGTCTGCATTAGCCAGGAAGAAATCTTTTTATGCCTAGTAACTGGTTATGTATAGACTATTTTCATTTCTTCAGAAAGATAAATTGTCTTCAGGTAGAAGTGTTTCATCAACAGGAACAAGCACAACCAATAATTGCCTTTCTGAGGTACCTTAGTACTCCTCTCTTATGTTCCCTGATGTCCTCAAAAGCACCACAAGCTGTGGCAAACACTTTTCCCCCTAGGAGCTGGCATTTGTCTACATCACAGTTCATTTCATAAAAGATTTGGCAGCAGTATTTAGCATTTATTTGTGTCTTGGCAACTCCAAGGGATCATGTAGAGAAGAAGACAATGGATAAGGAAAGAGTTGCAGGTAGCTGTGTTAGAAAGACAAGTTCAGGTCCATGTCTGTACCTAATCTGTGTATGGATATGAGCTTCATCTTCTGTAATTCAGATTGGAAAACTATCCCCAGCAGGCTATAGGCTATGATCTGCCTTTTCTCATGGATGGAAATACATAAATAAAAATAAACTTACTGACTCTCTGTCTATAGCAACAATTGCAAGTCCTGTTGGTTTGATTTGGTTTGGGTTGTTCAGGTATTTTGGGTTTTTCCTCTGAGTCCATTGACTACTAGCTGGAGTCTGGACAGCTGGGGAGGTTCAGGAGTTTCTCATGCATCCAAGACATTTCTAGAACTGAATGAAGACAATGATCAAGGGAATTGAAGAAATCATAATTATTATATTTGCAGCTAACACATTATAAAATTAATTAAGCAAGGATTTGTCTTTTTTATAATGCAAGAAAGAATGTGTGATAAGCAACAACACAAAGCCATGGGTGTAGAATTAAGTTGACTAAATCAATCAGGTTTTTTTATTCAGAGGTCACTAAATCTGAGAAATTTTTTTTTTTTAATGTTCAAAATGTTTGTCTTCAGTTTTCCTCATGCACCCAAGAACAACATTTCCAGCCAAGCTTCTAAAGATAAAATATCCTTGATTTTACGTATGCTTTGCTCGTAATAACAAATAATCTCAGTACTGAGCCAGAACTTCAGATGGCTTAAATAAACATAGACTTCAATAAAACTGTGTTGATTTACGTTTTTTTCCTTCTTTTTTTCTTTTTTTTTTTTTTTTTCTGCTATTAGATGTTTATGTAGAACAAGCCAAGAAAAAATACTGGCCTACAGAAATTCAACACATTACCAAGTTACCAATATGTCAGAGTATTTCTTTGGAGCAGATTTCTCTGATTAGCAACAGGATCTAATTAATTTTGCAGCTTTAATTTGTGGTAAATAAAGTGAAAATGACCACTTAGTATAAAACTTCTTAAAACCATTTTCTGTGATTAACACATCAAAGACAAGTAATGCAATGACAAGATTTTTGTTCAAATTCTGGTGTTTGTGTGTGTGTATATATAAGGGATATGTCAATACAATCTAAAATTTTATTTATAGTTTGCATTCATAGTCTGTCCTTTGTGTTCTGCTTCTTGCACATCATGCATGGTCTTTTACGGTCAAAAAATATGGAAATACCTTATGAAAGGGTGGGTTGGTGTCCCTGAGAAAGAGAAAATCACTGTCATAGAAGGATATTAAACAGCATCAAAATGAATGGGACCTTCAGAATAGTATTCTGAATGTGGAACACAGGAAGAGAAATGTAAGGATTTGAATTCTCTCATTGGCATCTTCAGGAGCATGAGATCACATGTCCATGCTCCAAGTGTAGCTACAAAGGGCAGTGCAGTACATGTATAACCTTTCATGATGCAATTAATGTTTGACTTAATTCATGCTTTAATTGTAATTTACCTTCCTGACACTTTTTAGCTACCACAATTTTGTTTATCTTTTTCTTTTTTTCATTTTCAAATTTTCCCTTGCTTAGAAACGGAAGCATTAGTGCAAGTAATTAGTTGTTTCCAAAGTGCTACTTTAAATAAAGAATAAGTGATAAAGAAAAAAATTACAACAGCCCCTGGATATGTACTAGTAATGATTGTGGGAAGCTGATGTGACTGAAGATGTGGTTAAACGTTTAAAATTGATAGAAGAAATAAAACCTTACACAGTGGCATCCTTATTTATGGACCAAAACAGTTGAATTAATGCCTAATTAATCTATTTCTTTAAAAAATCAATTTGGTTCTAATTTTGGAGAGAAGCAGTGTCTTGCAACAAAGAGTAGATATTAGTTAGAGTTGGTATTATTTATTCATTGTGATGATTAAGGGGGAAATATTGCTTTTTAAAATTTCTTCACTGTATCTTACTTTCCCAGGAAATTTCATAACCAGCTCAAACCTCTGCATGTAAAATTATTTTCTTGTGTTTTCACCCCAGAAATTCTGTTCTGCTTCATGTAGGAATGTTCAGGTTCTTAGGAAAGGAGGCTCTTTCCCTTTGCCCCCCTGCCACCACAAAACAATTATATTTAGGGAAGAACAGATATTCTGAGAGGCCTGTAATTACAGAACCTGGAGTCTGGCTGGGTCAGTCAGATTAACATGCCTAAACAACCTCACTGGTCATAAGTGGTCATTAGTTTAGTTTTCCTTCTTATCTGAAAGACAGAGCCTCCTGTAGCACAGTGCCCTCTGCTATCAAACCCTGTGTTTAGTCTAAGTTTTGTCCTGTATCTTTGTGGTCTAAATAGAAGTTTGTTTTATTAATCAGTTTTGAATCATCTTAAAATGGCACTAATTACATAACTATTACTAATGTTTTCTCATATGGAAGATGATGTCTAGTGAAGTCTATAGCAAAGAATGTTGGCAAACTTCAGATATTTCCTGTTTAAAAAACTCTCTGTGCAAAAGAAGTTGATCAGTTTTAATTCTTGCTTACATTAAACAGACAGTATGTTAGAGTTGACTTCAAAACTAATTCAAAATAGTAATAATTGTAGATTTCAGTTGTCTGGGTAGTGTCATCCAGTTGAGATCAAATGTTTTCTGTTAAGAATTGTGGGTTAATAAATGTGGTATTTCTCTGAAATCGAGTTGGAGATTTTTTTCTGTTTCCTTTCATTTTCCTTATGTCTGAGATTCAGGCTGAATGCATGTCACTTCATTTTTTCCTGCTGCTGCTACTTTGCTCTTCCAGATGGGGAACTCTACAACTTATACAAACTTGGTTTGTGGAGGGATTGTAAATATGCTGGACTACACTGACCTTTTCAGTAGACTGTCCCTTGATTGGTAGCCAGTCCACCTCTCCCCCACAGGTTAATGAAGCTGTAAATAGGGAGAACTGAAATGGCAAGCCAATCAAAAAGGTCAGAGTAGTATAGCACACCACTACAGCTGACAAAATATATGAGGCATTAAAATTTGGATACTTCATTCCTAGTGACAAAGACTGTAATGAGAGCAGAAAAGAAGGCTCCACGAATCCCTTCACATCATAGGGAATGTAATGTGGATGGGAAACGATGCGAGCCTGCCATAGCTCCAACTCCAGGATGAATGTTTTAAATCTCTTCATATATTTCAGGCACCATATATTAGCCAAGTTAGGTTAGAGCCTATGTTCCTTGCTGAAGGAATACATTCTTCAATGTTCTTGCTATTTGTATGTACAAAATGTGCAAATATATGACCTCATACTAATATAATTTTTCAGAGGAGGGTGTAGAGTGGGAAGGCTATGAAAGAGAGAACAGGAATAGAAGGTTACTCAGGCTTTATTAGAGTGTATGAACATGAGAGTCAGAGCAGACTCAGTCATATGGAATAACTAAATATGCTCCTTCCTACTGTGTTGGTAGGAATTTCTCCATTTACATCTCATATTTCTCCAATTACATTCATAAGTTTTAAACTAATAAAAATCTAGTAAAACACAGAAGGATACTGCATGTAACTACTGCTCAGCTGAATGGCTTGTTGTAGTTAAATTTAAACCATTTTTCAAAAAACACACTCAAATTTTGTCTCTGTGAGCACACAACAGTGAAGTCAGCAGAGACAATGGTCATTGAAAAATTTCTTTTAATCCCCAAACAATTTTCTGAATATTGCAGTTATTTATTCTTATCTGATGTAGAGACAGCTCATCCTGGCTTGTTAGCCAAGAACAGTATTCCCCAAGAACTGCATTCCCCTTGTTTTTAAACATTTCCCTGTCATGCTGGCAACCCATATCACTTCAGGAGCATAAAATATTAAGTGTATTTCCCAAGTAGTTTAAAGCACATTGATACAAAATTCATGCTCCCTGGTGTAAATTAAGTGTAGCTGGTGAAAGCACCTTGTTAAAAGGGTATGAGTGGTTACTATGCCCATGGATTGTAATTCAGCTTTGAGTTTGTGGAACTCCCTCTCTTCTACAAAGAGTGGCAGAGTATTTGCTCACAGGGGAGGAACTTACAGTAGCTTGGCCCGGTCCTGGGGCTGATTTACGGTAGATAAATTGCTCTGTTCTTGCAGTGTAAGCTTGTAGAGTTAAATGTGGCTTTGACAAATGGGTTGGTTTCTCTGGACTCAGAAGGAGCCTCCAACCACAGCCTGGAGGACCCCTCTACTCCACTGGATTTGCAGGCTGGCGGGATGAGTTACAGGGACCTGTGCCAAGAGGTGCCTTCTGCTGCATTTTATCACTGACTCTAATCCAGCTGTCTGAAACAGTGCCAAGCTAATTAGCTGTTTCAGTGCCTGTTATATCAGGAGCCCAAATAAGCCCAGAGAGGTCACGTTTCGAACGGGAGCAAAGCCTTTTCATTCAGCTCTCTGTTTATGCAGGCCCAAGATGAGTCCCATATGGGATAAATCCCAATTATTTAAACTTGTCCTGATATATTTTAGAATGTTCACCAATTAGCAGCATTAAGTTATGAACTACTTTAGGTGAGGATGCCGGTGGAGACAAAGACCCCTTGTTTTTGTTAAGATTGCCTAATCTTAGTTTGACTCAGCTAATACAGGAAAACCACAGAAAAGATCTACGGAAACTGTATCACAGCATTATTAATTTAGAGAATTTATTACTGCCCAAACTCACTACATATAAACCCAATCTCTGTCCTAATGTATCCCTTACTTTCAAATCCCAAGTGCAACCACTGAGGTTAAGAGCAGGCAGGAAAGAAAAATAATATTATGATGATAAATACAAGGGAAAAGAACAGGGAAAATAAATATTATCATTGGTGAATAGCTGCTTTCTCAGTTATGTAAGCTGAACCTAAATAGCAATGCAGCTGGCTCACACACATGAGACTGAACATAATGGAATTACAATGTCTGTCAAGACTTCCATAATATCTACCTTAAATACCTGCAAAAATGAAAACCACAGCATATTTTTAGCACTTTCAGTTCATGAGGTTAGATCTTGACTATGAGAGCCAAGTCCATTTCTTCAGTTGCTTCAAATTAGCTTTCTTTTGCCAGTGTACTTTGGGTAATTCAACTATTGCACAAAATTCACAAGGAAGAGCAGTTGGACTGTTCCCTGTGTCCTGTAGATGAAGCAAAGAAACCACAGAAAATAATAACATTTATGGATTTATGCATTACCAGGGGTCTCACTTAATGACTTACATTATTTCAGGAGCACACTACTGAAGAATGAGTACAAGAGAAAATCTGGATAGATTCTGTTTATTTTGGGTCTGGGCCTTTTAACCCAACCCAGATATTTTATTTGCTATCTCTTAGGATGAGAGTGTAAGTGATAATTTAACTTTGGGTGTAGTCTCTGTAATACCTACATAAATTCCATGTGACAATAAACCCAGTGATGGAGCAAAGCTTAAAGGGACATCAGACAGGTGTGGTGATGAAAGTAATCCAAAATGCTGACTGAAAGAATGAAAAATGTGCACTCATTTGAGATATTTTTGAGATTTTTCTCTTTTTGCTAAGAATTCCATGGATCACTTAAATTAAAAACTTTACAAGAGTAAACCTATATTTGGCTAATAAAGACTTTTTTCAGTGCATGGATAGGTGGACAGACTTGGTGAGAACAGAAAACTGGGACTTCCTAAAATTTTTCTCTGTGTGTCTGTGATTTGAGGCAGAGATTAATAACAAGAAACAAAATGACAGGAAACTTTGATCCACAAATCTTCCAAAACTTTAATTGTTTACATTTTTTTCATAAATACTTAATTTGTGTGGTTTTGATTTTGATCAATTCATCCTACTGAAATATTGAAACTTTAAAAGCAGCCTTTATGACTTGTTTCCTACCAGTATTTTGACTTATTGCAGCCTCCCCCAACATGCTGGACACCCTTCTTTGGATGAATCCAAACACATCTGGTTTTCTGGGATGTAAGTTCACATTTATGAGTAATGTGGAGCTTCTTGTCAGCGAACACCCCAGGTCTTTTTCCTCAGGGCTTCTCTGCCCAAACTCTTTTTGTCCTTGGGATAGTCCTGTACCAGGTGAAGCACATTGCACTTGGCCCTCTTGATGTTCCTTGGGCACCCACTTCTAGAGCTTCTCCATGTCCCTCTGGATGGCATCTCATCCCTGCCATGTCAACTGTGCTGCTCAGCTTCACAACGCCTGAAAACTTGCTGAGTTTCTTCTTCACCCCATCTCTATGGCACTGACAAACACACTAAAGAGTGCTGGTCCCAGTTTGGGCCTCTGTGGGTCACCACTTGTTACCCATCTCCATCTAGACATTGAGCCAATGATCACTATCCTCTGGATGCAACAATCCCAACAATTCAGTTCCACTGCACCACAGAGTTCACCCATTGAATCCGCGTCCCTCGAATTTAGAAGTTGAGGAGGACTCTGCCAAATGCTTTATAGAAGTACAGATAAAGGACATTCATAGCTTTTCCTCTGCCCACTGAGGCAGGCATCGAAGAAACCCACTGGATTGGTCAGGTGCAACTTGCCCTTGGTAAAAAGCATCCTGTTAAACTGCATTTAATCGCTTCCTTATCCTCCATGTGCCTCAGCACAGCTTGTAACAGGATCCATTCCACAATCTTCTTGGGCACAGAGGTGAGGCTGAGAAAACAGTAGTTGCCAGGGTCTTCTTTTTTAACCCTTTCTTAAAATGGGTGCAACATTTTCATTTTTCTAATCAATGGGAACTTCCTCTGAATGGTATTTTTAAAATGGATAGTTCACAGTGAAGACTGATGGGAAAAAAGTAGTTGAATAACTCAGTCTTGTCCTCTGTATTTACCAGTTTGCCAGACTTCCTCATCCGCAGAGTACACATTCTCTGACCTTCCCTTTCTGCCTCACACACCCATAGAAGCCCTTTCTATCACTGTTTGCATCTTTTGCCAATTTCAGCTCCATCCATACTTTCCTGATCCCATTCTTACACAACTGGGCTGTGCCCCTAAGCTGTTCCTATGGTGTTCCTGTGCACTTCCTTTTTGCCCTTTAGCTTCTCCAGCAGGTTTTGACTCATCTATGCCAGTCTCATGCTCCTTGCCTGATTTCTTACACCAGGGAATTGAGAGCTCTTGAACTCTGTGAAAAATACCTTAAAGTTTTTTCTATCTCTGTTCTGCTCTGTAGTCCCTGAAGGATGTTTCCCAGGGGATCACGCTGTCTAACTCCTTGAAGAGCTGGAAGTTTCCTTTCCTGAAATTCAGAGTCCTGACTTTTGTTTTTGCCTGACCCTTAGAACTGCAAACTCCAGTTGCTTAAACACAATATGCATTAGGGTCTATTATTGGCTCTGGATAACTGAAAGTGCTGCTTGGATGCTCTGTAAGAAAGAGAATCAGAAATCCTGATCTAGGAATTGTTTTTGCTCAACCTGTAGCTGCTGCCATGCTCCACCCTTCCTGTTCTGTTGTTAAATGCCCAGTGCTTGTTTCCTATCTGTGTGTGCTTGATTGGAAATGAGGAGGGAGTTTTTTCTAAGTCTGGAATTCTCTGCATGTTTTTCTAAATCTTGAGTAAACCTAAGGTGTACTCTGTAACTCTGTGAATAAATAGGATTTTTGTTGTTTAGTTTTGTTTTAACTATATGCCCACAATTAAAGAGTTTTATAAGACAAGAAAAGAATCTACAACTGAACACAAGTTTGATATCATTCTCCACACTGATATGCAAGGCAGAGCCTTGTTCCCAGCTCAGAAATTAGAGGGGGTGCTAAGAAAAATGTAGTTGAATGTCTACAGTTCTGTCTGTATAGCAAACAGGTAAAGTGACTACAAAACCTGCAAATTAACAAAAGAATAGGTAGCTACTTTAAAAAAATCAGTTGTCACATCTAAGTTAGAAAATACAGCTGAACAAATTATTAGGTATCAGAACTCAGAGGAAGCAATTTCTTCCATCCTCAGAGAGGGATTGCTGCTTCACTCAGGCATAGTATTACAGAAGATTATCACCACAGCTAGTCAAACTGGACTGAGTCATTCTACCTTTTCAGGGAAAAAGATGATAAATCAGAGCACTCTGAGCATTGCTGAAGCTATATAAGCACAAGCATGGTTTGTAGCACAACCACAGAAAAAGTATAACATTGCAAACACAAGTCCATGAGGTGAAACTTAACTCTTGCATCTCTGCTACCACAGAAAACAGCACCCTGCAAATCACTGCAGGCTTTGCTGAGATTCTCCTCCAATCTACCTGAGGAAAATTAACCTTTTCCTTAGGGTTCTCACAATGTTCTGTGTAAGCAACCACAACCTGGAGTTACTTTCTCAGAGCAGCTTGTGGATGAGAACTCAGTGAGCTTGCAAAAAGTTATGGTATTTCTATTTCTGACTGAACGGCAGAACAGCAGAACATCACTGAATTGGACAGGGGTTCTACAACCTCTGTTACCTGTATCTTTTATTTTCAGTCTTTCAGTGATCTTCCTTTTACTGAGCCCAAGCTACATCTCATGGTCTAGTAAGAGGAAATACTTCTGTTTGCCATTGCTGATATGCAAGTGTGGATATTAATACCTTGATTATGTGTTGAGACCTGTTGTGGACATCACTGCTTCTACAGGCACCAGTAATGGTCTGCTGCAGCAAACATTCATATAATTAGTGTGCATCTCTTCTGTACCATATGTGGTTACTAAAAGGCAGCCCTTCATTTCAGCTTTTGCAAGAGATGCAAGGACTGATTTGTTTAAAGGTTTGACCACAAGATTAAAATTTGACTTTGTACAAAAGAAACAGCTCCCCCCATCGCTTTCATTTGAAATGTTCTAAAACTAGAGTTTAGAGAAGTACTTTATAATTTAATTAATGAAGATTCTGAATGACTTCATGGGTCTAATGCAATTAATGACAATACTGGCAAAAGTAATTTATAACAGAACTTTAGGGAGCAAAAGAACATCATTGTAGTTAAAAGTTATCTGCTCATATGTCTAAATACTTGTACAACTTCATTGTAAAAAAGGTTCTTCTACTGACAAATAGAAACATTAAATTAAAAATCATCTTAATAAATGACACAGAAGCCTAACAAATGTCAGCTAATGATCATGATAAATTCTTAATATGATAGTAAACTCTTAATATAATTCTCTTAATGATAAGCTTGATATTGTGAGATAGGGAGCTGTTTTGTAAGAGTAGCTTCCATAGTTTCATTAACCAGAGTATCCAAGTAGAGATGCTGTGTTTTAAGTAGCTCACCAGGTATATTTGCTATGACCAGCAGGTAAAGTACTATCTCCTTGTCACATGAGCTTTCTAGTCGATTTAAGTTCTGATCCTCTGGGACAATTTGGTTACCAAAAGACCTTTACTCAAGGAACTTTTAGAATTGTCATGGGGTGGCTTTTTTGTTTTTGGGGTTTTTTTGTTTGTTTGGTTGGTTTTTTTGTTTTTTTTTGTTGTGGTATAAAAAATGTTTTCCTGGCTAATCTGTAAATTCTGGATGGAATTGCTTGATCCAAGAGAAGACAGTGAAACTCCAGATTCTGGCAGTTTGGGAGCTGGTTAGAACCTTCTCATGTACTCATAGAACCTGTGTCACCAACAGTGGTCATTAATGGCTCATACTTGGACTCTCATCACCCTTAGTCTTTGGAGGAACAATTTCCACTGTATCGGCACCAAGCAATGAGACAAAGAAATATCTTCTTCTGTAGAAACTGCAAGTGAAATGCAGAACTTGTTTTGGTGCAGGTTTATATATGTATCACCAGCATTTGATAATGTCTTTCAGAAAGGAATTGCATGAGTTGGAATGCAAGTGCCTAACGCTGTGCGGGATAATTTTCTTGTATGTATAAAAATGAGCACAAAGTTCATCCTGAACTCGTGATGGTTGACAAGTTGGTGTTCTCACTAGACACCCATGTGGAGGTAGCTGAACAGGTCACAAGTGCACTGCTGTATTTTAAATGCAAAAAATGTCAGGCTGCTTGCTTCCATGTCTTATTTTAAAATAAATAATAAATACATTGCTTTACTTCCTGGCAGCCTAAGAATATAAACAACATGTTCAGTCAGCTGACAGACTTTTAAACTAATGCTCCATATAATTATCCATTCCCAGCAATTTATCATTACAGAGGAACCACAGATTAAAAACAAGTGCCTGGCTCACAATAACCACCAAGGACATTGTACTTGTGTCCAACTCCAAATGTTAAAGCTGAAGGTGCTCCATATATTTTTTATAACTTTCCAGGTTGCAGTGCATCAGCATTGTTTCATAAATTACAATATAATCCATCCATTTACTGGATTCAGCATGAGAAAAGCTGTGTGTCTTGTCCACCTGTGTTGTAGTGTTATGCTTAATGCTCTTACCTTACTCCTCTGTCCTCTGGGTAGAATTAGCAGATAGATGTTGTTGGTTTTTTTCTAATTCCACAAGAGCCTATGTCTTAATTAAGAGATATTGTGTGTGTAAGTCCATCAGTATGCTTTCCCCAAGTTCAGATAAAAAAAATACAACTGTAAAAGAAATAGCAAAAATACAAAACACATGCAGTTAAAGATCTTAGATTTGATTATAACTCTTCAGTAATATTTCTGAGGAAAAAATGGAAAATTGAGAGTCCTTATTGTCTTCTGCAACTATAAGTAAAAAATCCTTTTGCTGTCTTATGGTCTAATATAAAATGTCTTCTGTTTTAAACCTACTTACTAAGTTCAACGTGAGTTGTTTCTGTATTTGCTATTTATGATAGAGTAATAAAATTATTTTTAGCCTCACATTCTTCAAGGTCTGGCTTGAGCATAGAGCATGACATTGCTCAATCCACCATATTCCTGGATCCACCTGTTACCAAAGTCCTGAATTAGATTGAGTCATTGTCCTCAACCATCAGTTTATCTGCAACCTTTTTACTAATTATATAAACAGAGTACCTAAAAATCGCCCTTTACTGCTGTGCCCTTGTAACACTGTGATTTATTTGTTTGTTTAAGGGTGGGGGACAGTTCTGATGTTCATGTTCTAAGGCCAGGAGAGATGCAAAGACTTCCTGCTGAGATGCTCTTTCCCAGGTTTTGTCTTGACTCTTATCTGTGCTGCAACCACAGATTCTTTTTTATACTTAAAGAATATATTTCTCAATATTGTACTTCTGAAAATATAGCACTACTCAAAGCTGGAATGAGAAACATATAAATTTCAAATGTGCCTTTAAGAAGGTCAGAGGAAAGTTTGAACATCATTAATCTGTACTTCTGAGCTTCCCCAGGCTGATCTTCAGGAGGGTCCTGCATGCACAGGGTGTGAAGAGGAACATCTGCTAGGGGAGGCACTGGAAAGCTGTTAAAAGCAATACAAATATAATCAAAATAGAACTCAGGTTGCTGCTGAAGAATCTGTAGATTTATGAGTGTATCTTGAATTTTTCCCTAGGTGTGGTGGGTGACACCACTGTTATCACCTTGTCACCTTGTCTCCTTGTCTCCACACCTCCTGGCCACATCTACAGCTGCCGTGCCTTGCATAAAGGAGGTTGAGAGGAAATGTGAGGGGGATGTGGGGAGGTAGGATTTGAAGTCAATTCAGTTTTAGGATAGCTTCAGCTGACCTTGAAAACACCCTCAAACCTTTCTGAGGAAATTTCATGTGAGATATCTCAAAGAAATTCTGTATTGTGCACTTCCAAGTGATGGACTTCAAAGAGCCCCACAGGTCGATTCTTGCTATCCATGTTGTGCTTATATGTGTGTGTGTCTGTTGGAAAGATGATATTTCCAGTCATGGGAGAAGGAAGATTACTGGTCAACATGTCTATTAACAGATGTGAAGGTGCAGTTTACACTTCCTCAAAAATTGAGAGAGATGCATCTCTGTTAATTATAATTTCAAAGTGCAACCTGTATCTTATGGTATTTCTGCTTCATGTGGGTTTGAGGGATTTTTTCTTCCTTTCAGCAAAATTATTTAAGTTTTGCAGAGGCTTGGCTCTGTACTGAGTCAAAAGCACACTAATTTGGTTATTAGCATGTGCATCAAGCAATCTCACTGCACTCATTCAGAAAATAGGAATTAAGATGATTTGACAGCCCTCCAATTTTGCTTTCAATGCTATCGATTCTTTTCATCAAGGCTGTGCTGTTCTGTGCTCAATCTTGCAAAAGGGAATGATGGCACACTTGCTGTAATCAAATTTCATTGTACATTCACTTCATGTAATAATAAATTTGGCTATCCAGATCAATTTTGGCCCAATTTCCTCTCATGGGATGCAATTAAATGATTGCTTTTTTATTTTTTCTTTTGAGGACCATTGTTTGATCCATATAGGGTTCTTTTTTTATTTTTAATACACAAAATACTGACTAAAATAAGCTTTAGTCATATTCTGTACTTTTTTATGATCGCTTTAGGTAGTAGCATGTGCTTGATTTTGGTAGGTCTCAGGTTACTACATGGTACCTAATGAGAATGATTTTTATAATGGATTTCAAAACACTCATTATGTTCATAGATCCTATTTGAATGAACAGTTTAAATACAAATGCTTCCATACAGTGTAAATTTCTATAAAGCTTGCAAATGCAAAGTGCTTACTGGATAATTTTCGAAGCAATATTGCAATGCATCTCAATATTTTCTTCAATAACCTCATAAAAGGATCATTGTTTGACAGAAAAGATTGCAAATGAGGTCAGTGAGCTTTTTGTATTTTTTTTTTCCATAGAAATTAGAGGTGAAAGAGGTTTCTTGGGTCAACTAGTTCCTTCTCTGCTTCATCAGTTCAAAAGGCCACATTACTGTTGCAAACCTGTGTTAGTGAAAAGGCAATACTGAGCCTACCCATTAGTAGATAGTGCTGCTGAATGTGCAATAAGAAACAAAATTTTCACTGTCTCGTGGTGACTGAGAAAAGGTTCCAAAATTGCTTGGAAGTGAGGAGGGAGAATAATTAAGGGCAAAGGCTAGTTAACTCTGTAGTCAGATCACAGGCTGATCTAAATGGAAAATAATGCAAATAACACCTCTGTGGAGCTGGAAGAGTTGATCTTGGATTAAAGATCTGAGGCTTACAACTAAGCTCCATTTAGCATATAATGACATAACAGTTACATGATCCACAAATGTTTAGTAACTAAGTCCATTAATACAGTTGCTACATGAAATCCACTTAAGCATATGGGTTGCAAATACATGAGTATGGGAAAGAGTCTCTTAAAGCAGCTGTTCTCAGTGCAAGGTATTGCATTTAGAGCCTGCTTAACTATGTTTGGGAAAATACCACTGTTAAATTTGCACAGTGGAAAAGACACCAGTGTAGAAACTGTGATCTTATTTTCACTTGATTATAAATCATTTTTATATGATTAGCAAAAAACAATGGAAAATCTGCTTCCTTAGCTCCCATTAGGACTAAATAAATCTATCCAGAATGATACAAGACATCTTGAAGCTTCTTTGCAGGTGTTATGTTGTCTTCTATTGAATTATAATTGAATGTTCTTAAGTCAATTCTCTTAAGAGACATTAATTGAATGTCTCTTAAGTCAGCAAAAGTATAATAAAGTTGTAAAGTTTCCTCATTTAATATCAAATTTTAATAATTTGTTAAAAAAAGAAAACCTATAATACACAACTTTAAATAGCCATGTTTTCTGTATTGATTTTTCTCTTTTCTCTCTAAGAAAATATTTGAGTTTCCTTTAACTTTTAAGCTTCTTTATTTCAACTGATTATTTTTCCCTAATTATTCTAAGATTGATTGGATCTTCTGGCTTGAAGAGCAATTAGTTAAAGAATACAACATATTTTAAGTGAACATAAAACAATATTTTAATTAAGCAGGCACACAAAAATTGAAATTATATTTTAACTCAGTTTTCTCAACTTGATTTTTGGTTTTTCTTCTCAAAGAAGCTTAGACTCCATAATCATGTGTTCTAGACCTTTAGAAAGTTGCAGCTTAAGTTGCAGAAAGCCTTCCGTGGTCTGTGTCCCCAGTGATGAATATGAATTAAGATTCTATAGAGTAACATCATAACAATTACAGGAACTTGAAAGACACTTTTCTGCCCTCAAAGTACGAGGAAAGAACATTTCTTTATAAATGACAGACCTTAAGAAAAAATCTTTCTTTTTGTTACAGCTGAACAGAAAAAGTAAAAATTAAAAACATTCCCAGATGTTTTAGATAAAGAAACACATATTAAGAAATCCTGAACTTTTTATTACAGTACCTGTAAGCCTTATCCAAAAAACACCACTGTAAACAAGTTCAAGTATTAGCAGTGGCACCTTAGGGCTTTGCAGAGCTGCTTGTCTGGAGAAGTAAGCTTACTTTGACAGAATACTTAACAGCATTCCCTAAGCCACAAAGAAAGCTATAAGCTATCATGAAACAGGCTTGGCAAGTCTGTCTGAGGATGAGCTTCCTTCTCTGGGCTTAACTCTATTTCAGTGTTCCCATTTATCTCTCCAGTGAATGCAGGCACCCTTCATGGCCTGACAGATCTTCTGTCCTTGCCAGGTAGCTGTGCTTTTAGGCAGTAGCTGCCAAAACAGTTCAGAGATTAATGGGAAAATGTCCATAAATTATAGTACAACCTCTCCACTTTCAAAGAAAATGTAAGATCTTTGGGATGTTTAAGTGTTGTAAAATGTCTTAATTTGTTCAGACGCTTGCACAATTATTACTACAGACAGATGTGGAATACACAGACAACAAGCATCTAAATTAGCTTTGAGGGGAATTAATACAAGAAGCTGGCAAAATATTCCCAGCGAATAAATCAGTGTGACATTTTATTATGATTTCAATACAAATCTTATTATTATTTCAATAAAAGCACTTATCTTAAACATAGGTCTCAAAAATCTGCAAGAAGAAAGCTAATATCAGATGATGCAGCAAGGAAATCCAAATGGAAAGCTACAGCTATTAGGCTCATAGACATTCCCAAGGTAGGACAACACTTGTCAACCTGAATAAGCCATTAAATATATTGTTTTTCCCAAGTCTTTAATTACAACTGGCATTCCTGATTCAATGTTGGAGGCAACCATCCTCTTGAAAAATATAAACCTTTGTAGAAGGAAACAGAAGACATCAGCCTAGTTTCTAAAGTGTTTCTAAATCCCATTAGTAGGAGAAAAAAACCTGTTCTACATTGCATGACTCGCACATGTAGGTCCCACCTCAGCTGAACACTCTGCTCTGTGGGTCTGTAACACGCCCCAGATCCACTGTGTCTGTGGAGTTCAGCTCCTGCCATCACCACCTGGTAGCACCCAGACCTCTGCAAAACTGACTGTGGGAAATGGAAATTTCCTGATCTCATAACCTGTATCTCCTCAGCCAAATGGTGATAGCAATAGTAGCCTGAACTGTGGCACCTGGTGACTCCAGTACAGTCACACAAGCTGGAGGTGCCATGTCAGCCCTCAAGATGCGAGTCCAGTCACCTAGACTGCATTTCATCACTGTTACTCAAAGGGCAAATGCTGGTTTACTCATTGCTTAGCTTCTCCAGCTCTTTCTTCAGCATGTGTTTGAATCTCCCTGTGCTTCTGCTCCTGCATCACAGCTCCCATCACCTTTGCTGATGGGTTTTGTCAGGTGCTTGGGCTATTTCCTTTCACCAAACAGAAAGCCAGAGAGCTGTGACACATTTTGGACAGTGTTGTATGCTGCAATACGCTAGATCTTTTTTGAATTTTTGTGGTTAAGCCTCTTCTCTGTTTGAAGCTTGTCACAGCTCACTTCAAAGACTAAATTAGTTCATGCCTGCACTCAGAAAGCAGCTGCTGTCTTTAATGCCAGCCATGAGCCTGTGTGACATCTGTAATCTGTATGTAGAAGCTCATGTAGAAGCTCAGGGCTGTCATGTGAAAATGCCAGGGTGGTGCTGTGTCACCTCCCCAGCCTGGCCAAGCCTGGCTTAGTGTCCTTGCTCTCTCTGAACACTTGTCATCCAGGCTTTCCCAAAGGAGCCAGCCACTGGTGAAGGAGAGGAGGGCTCCGATCTCCTTCTCAATGTTGAAGTTAGGAAACAGGAGAACAGTGGAGAGGAGGCTCAGAGCCAAAAGGAATCTATGGACAATCCCAGTAAAAAAGTCATCATAGCAGCACTGGTAGAAAAAGTTGTGCTCTGTGAGTTCAGCCTGTGGAAAACGATATGCTATGAGTTTGAGTCCCAGTCTAAGGGGGTTTTTTAAGTGCTAATGGCTGAAATATAAAGATTACAAGTGTGATCCAGTTTTAGATTGTAATTATGATTTTCCTTTCTTCACCATCTCAATCTTAATAGACACCAAAAGACACCATACTTGTATTGTTTCTATGTTTTATTTTGCTTGAAAGAAAATGGTACTGCTTTATTTTTAGATTTGCCTTTAATCTAGTTTGTTAACTGTGTGTTTGATGAAGTGAGGTATATGAGCACAGCAACTCATGTACTTCTCAACTTCTCATTTAGCAAAATAGACAAAAATGAGTGGAGTTGTCCAAAAAGTAGAATGCTTCCAGAGCAAAAGAAAAAAAAAACCCAAAAGCCTAACAACATGTCTTATTACTGTGTTGAGTACTCCAGCATATAATCTGTAATAGAAATACATTTTGAAGGCAGATCTATGTACAGCTGGATAAAAAAACAAGTCAGAGTTGTGGTTTTATATTCAAACTTATATTCATGTGTTTTAATATTTCAACTTCTACCTCTGGTTCATTTTAAATGAAGAATGTTTCACTGGAGACTGTAGCTTTATTTTATCAAATAATAATTTAGCAAAATTAATTGATAGAATGTATTTCAGTGTGAATCTTAATCTATAAGAATGTCTGTCCTTTTCCTTTGCTCAATATTTTTTTTGTGGCATACTTAATTTTAGATCCATGACCTATGGTCTTTAATAGACTTTCTGACAATAATGATTAGGATAGTGGATATGAGGTATCAAATTATCAATAACCTTCTTCACTAAGACAACCCTAATGAATCATCATCTGATAGGGATATTCTGCTTAAAACATTGATCATTAAGTGATTTACATTTTCCATAATACAATCTGCATTTGCCTTTCTGCTGTTTTGGTAGAAAATATTTTTTAATATATAGTTTTAAAATATGGTGATTGTTTTTTAGCTTGAAAGGTGTTTTTCATGAGTTTTATTTTGTTTTTCTGAAAGCTACAACTAGAAATCCATTGGCTTGCAGTCTGTTATTTCTTCCATAGCTTTGTTGGAATCAAAACTTTCATATGAAACATTTAAAATGTAGCTTAAATAAGCATAAATTAAACACCTGTGTTTGAGCACTGCCTGGCAATGCATGAGAATTGTACAGTTCTCATTATATTCTGGGAACAAATGGACCTTAAGATCACTTTTGAAACCTTGATTAAAAAAGTGTGACTAAAATAGGCTCCTTAAGGATTATTGACATTTAATTTAGCATTTGATATGAATTATCTAAAGCCACATCAGGAGAAACCAAATATTGCTTTACTCTAAGTAGCTTTCAAAGAAAGAACAGATTTCACAATTGAAAATTTTGTCATCCTGAATGTCTCAATTAGCATATTTTAACAGTCTTTTAAACTTTAAAGTATAATTGGAATTGTAATAAAATATTCCACCTTGAGTGCCAAATGAAATAATTGCAAGCCCACTTTAATTTCAGGTTTTTTGCCACTGTAATAGAATTGAGAAATTGTCACTTTAACAAAATTTATCCTCTGCTTCAAATCTGCACAGGATGCATATTAAGTCTTGTAACTTTCTGAAAAAAAATAAATAATAATAATAAAAAAAAACAACATGATAAACACAGTCCCTGCTGGCATTGTCTTAAACCTTTCACTTTTTGAAGCCTGATAACGTCTGTAGACATTCTGTTCTTGCACGTTTAGGGAGCAGAAGTTTTGCCTGCAAATCATGCACAAGTTTATTTAACCAAACACTGGTTTTTGGCTGAATGTTCCTTTTCACATGTTTCACAGGACTGTGCATCCACATATTTTCTTTGAAAATACCTCATTGTTTCACCACTTCCTTTATGGCTAAGAATTTAATGATTGATTACCACAGAATAATTACAGTCATTTGCCATCCATTTGTGATTCCCATTGAAGTATGGTTTCTAAAATATATCATGTGGTGAGCCTGGAGTTAAGCAGAACAAAGGAAGAGAGCTGATGCAATCGTGGTGGCTCCTGCTGACAGCGATTCCCTGGCATAATAACTCTGCCATAAAAACCCCACCATAACCATTGGGTGGTGATCCATCCATGTTATCACAAGGAAGGAGATTAAGATAACCACATTGGCCTGAAACACTTGTCCTTTCTCTCAGGAGGAGAGCTGCATGGAGGGGGAATCAAGCAATGTTTCACAGATTCACAGAATGGTTTGGGTTGGAAGAGACCCTAAAGATCATCTCATTCCAACCCCCCTGCCATAGGCCACTTGGCCAGGTTGCTCAGAAGCCCAGCTAACCTGGCCTTGAACGTATCCAGGAATGGGGCATCCACATCTTCTCTGAGCAACCTGTGCCAATGACTCGCTACTTTCACGGTATTTTTTTCTTAGTCTCTAATCTAAACCTAAAAACCCATTCTCTGTCAATTTTAAACCATTCCCCCTTCTCCTGTCACTCCAGGCCCTCTCTCCATCTTTCCTGAGGGCTCCCTTCAGTTGCTGGAAGACCACAATAATTCCTAAGCCTTCTCTTTTCCAGGATGAGAAAACCAAATTCTCTCAGGCTTTTTTCTGTCATGAGACTGGGAGCTGGTGCTCCATGGAGTGGCTCACCTATTAAACCTTCCCCTGAAGGAATGGATTTGTTCCTGTTAATTACTAGCTAGAAAGAGTCTCAGAACCCTGCCCAAACCCGTGCTGAGTGCAAAACACCCGTTTGCCTTAAGCTTTAGAAAATATATTCCCCTAGGCCTGAATCAGAAAAAGGAAAGTAGATGGAAAATTTAGGAACAAATCACTCTTTCTTGGGCCATATTCAGTCTCATTTTGGTGCTTTATCCTCAGTGGTCAAGGGGGCATGTCACCCCAGAAAAAGAGAGCTTTTAAGAGAAGTTAACCTTCCTTAAAGAAATAAAACCAACAATCTTCTTCAGAAGCTACAACTTTAAACCAAGATATTCTCAAGTGGCATATTGGGAAGTACAAAGATAACATTTTATTCTCCAAGCCATATGGAAGGGTTTTCAGCAGCTGAGGGTAGGAAATCATGTAGAAGACTCTGACAGGCTAAGTAAAGCAAACTAAATCCCTTGCACTTAAACACCATTAGGAAATGCCTGATGTTGGATCACCAGTTTGAAGTGTGAAGGTGGGCTGCATGCTGACACAGGTAATAAATGGAATAAAGCATTTCAGGAGTGATAGGATTAATAATGTAATAGCTAACTTCATAAGGCTTACTGGCTTTACCTAAGGGGATACTTGTCCCAGATATTGAACCAAGTCAACATTGGCAACTCCATTATTTTTATCATTATTTATATTACTGAAAGAAGCCTTTGTTAAAACAAATTTATATTTACAGAAGACAGAGTGGTTTTAATGAGAAAAGTACTTACATTTTCTCTAAAGTTTATCCCAGCACATGCAAGGGGAGGATCTGTGAGTTTGGCTATGTATTCTGAAAGGGTGGAAACCACCTTTACCACATTGATTCTGTTCAAATAGAATTTTGTTCCATTATCCCAAAGAAAAAAACAATAAAACCCTCAAAGTATTTTGCCGTATTTCATTAATATTGCCTACAGTTAAATCACATATTCAGTAAAACCAGTATTTTTCTCCATAGTTTCTAGTCTGGAAATGCAGGTACTTTATGAACTGAGCAAAGAGAAGAGATTATTTTTGCTGCTTCTTTTTGTTTCTTCCTTCCCACCAAGGGCATGCCAAACAATATTTAACCTTTGGAACCAAACTTTTTACTATCAACCATGACAGATTTCATGTAGGCTCTAGTTTTGGCCTGATACAGGATCCCTTTTGTGATTTCCAGCAAGTCACTGTACTTGAGAAGAAAATGCACAGAATATATGATGGATTTCAATTATAAAATTAGGTGTAATATTTTTTTCAGATTTAGGTAAATATTTATTTGCAAGTCAAATAAAATTGAAAGCAAATCAAATAAAGACAAAGAAAACATCATCAAAAGATGGTGAAAAATTCGCAAAAGATCATTTTATAGCAATACCTCACTTATAATATTGGACTTACATCCCAAGTAAAATTTTAAATAAGGAAAAAATAGCTTTCAGGGTGTAGCTAAGGAACTAAAAAGCCAAACTGCACAGGCATTGTTAGGCACATACAGTATTCCTGAGAGATGTGTGTGTGTGTGCACAGCTGCACAGACACAGAGCCCATATGCTTGTGTATATACAGTGCGTGTCTGTACGTGTGTGCATGCGCATGTGAATGTTTTATAACCACATTGGCAGGTAGGCAGGAAAACCTGAATACAAATTAGCCTTTTTCTAGCACATTTATAGTGGCTGAACAGCTCTGGGGTTTGGATTAGAAGAGAAATAAGACATTTTGGGTCTTGTCTTAGAAACAAGGGGATTAAAGTTGAGTTTTAAACTAAAGTAGGTTCAGAATAGCTTTCTCCAAACTGCAGTGTCTGCCTACGAGACAGATTGCTACTGAACATGCCAAGTTGACCTCATTCTCTGCTCTCCTGTAGAAACTTAAACACCCTCATTTTAGAGCAGAAGTCCTCATCTAGATAAAGGATTACATTTTTCCAGGATATCAGCTTTGTATGAATCAAGCCTTTTTTATTGTCTGTCTGCAAAATAGTTTAAAAATCCATTTGTTGCTCTGCCCTTCTTTTCCCATTATGTTCCCTTCACTTTTCTGTTGAAATCAACGTCTGCTTCTTTTTTGCACTTTTAGAAGTGTGTTACTTCTTGGGCATTGTTCTCTTCAGCTTACACCCTGTGGCAAACTTATGTTCTCCAAGGGGATCTTTAGTAAAGCTTTTTAGTTCACTCCTCTTGTCACCTGTGTCTCCTACTCAAGATTGTCCAGAAAGTGCCCATGCATCTCACTTCCTCCAGCAGAGTGCTCAGCTGAGTTCAGAAAATGTGGACCCAAGCACCAGAGTAACTTAAAACAGAAGATTTATTGATTATGACCTTGAAAATATAAGAGGTTTTTTCTTCTAAACTCATATTTATTTCCATTAAATTAGAAAAGTCTGTAAAACATGTAAATGACTCTGAGATTATGAAGTTTCAATTTTATGCCTTAAAAACATGTTAATTTAGCTGCATGTAATGCTTCAAGGAATATTTGGTCCTTGTTTTTTTTTGCTAAGAATTTTTTATTTTATTGTAATTATTTTTGAAAATGAATTGAGTTTTTTGTTCTTCAAGTACTTATAATTTCATTTGCTGTAAAGAAAGCTAACTGTGTTTTTTAAAATCAAACTAGGACAAATAAAGGAGAGTAGATTTCATTTTGCCATCTCTAATGTATCCTAAACCAAAACATCTTTATTGGAACTCTGGCAAAACATGCTATTCACTTTTAACAAAATCAAATGGAAGTTGGTTTTCCAACTGTATCTCAGAGGATGACCTCTTTAAGTCTCTAATTTTGAGGTAATCTTGTTTTCTAGGTGAGCTTGTGTAAATCTAGGCTTATTATTTCAAGTTAATCAATACTTTTTTCCCCCTCTCTAACAGATGTAGGAGATCCATAGATCTCCTATGAATAGCAGTAGTCCAGCTGCCATCATTGAATTTAAACATTTGCTGAGCTATTTCTGTGGCTTGGACTAAGCTGAGTTCTGAGTCTTTAAAAATCTTTTAGATCATGGTGGTTCATCTCCGTTTCCAGGTAATATCTGTTGCTACGACCTTTATAGTAAATAGTTACTGCTCTTTGCTTAGCTAAGGGTTATCCCTGTTATCATTACCCATGGTTTCCTTGTGGTTACTCTTTTACTGATCCCCCATATTAACATGCATGTCTCAGTCTCCCAACACATTTTGGTGATGCTCAGAAGGGGTGTTACCTTCTCCTCCACACACAACCGTAGGACCTGATTTTCTTCTTCCACTGTACCTCAAAATGCAACATCCCAGCCAGCACAGCACCAGCTGCCCAGCTGGACTGGATGCTGTCTAAAACAACCTCTATTCCTTTGACCTGAGTCTGAAGTCATTCTTGACTGCAGACAGGATATTTTCTTTCTGGAAAATGAGGATTTTTTCTGTTCCTACAGTGCAAACCCTGACACCAGGGTGAACCACAGGATAACTACGACATGCAAACAAGGACACCTGTATGCCTGATAAGCAGAGCTCAGAGTGTGCAGCTGCTGGTTTGTTTCCCAAGCAAGCTGGCAGGTTGATTAAGATGGGGTGAATTAGAATGACAATCTGTTACAGAAAGTGGACACCCCATAATTAAGATACATTTTTTTCCTCTGCACTATCTCTGCTCTTATGTTTATTTCTATATTTCAGCTTCATGCTGAATGTCTGGTTTGAATGAGAAATGTTCAGTCCACCTGGTGCTGTCAGTTGCAAGTAATGTCTGTTTACTATGTGCATTAAATTAGGCAATTAACTGCTTGAATGTATTTGTACAGATAGCCAAGTAAAATTTTATTACAATACCTGGCTGGCTGTAAAAAGGCCTTGATTGACTTGAATTAAGGTTGCTCTGACTCTATACAATGATCATATTGCATCTGCTGATGTGGAAGTCTTTTGGAAAAAAAACCCATGTCGTGGATTAGAGAGCTATTAGAGGAATGTTTATAGGAGATCAGACAGCAGAGCTCACAGAGACACCCTTAAATTCTTGCCCTAATGCTTCTGGCTTTGGGCCTTGCAGATCTGAGGATCACTCAAGTTAAACTTCAGGCAGTTACAACAAACTGAAACCTCATGTAACTTAAATCTGAAAGCATCTAAGATCAGGTAATAGGGCTAAATTCAGGTTAGTCTGGCTGTGTTAATAATTTCTCACTTAGAAGTTGCTTGTCACGCTGAGCTGGTGCCAGAGCTGACACATGATGTGGAGGAGGATGAAGCCAAAGACAAGGCTCCTCTTGAGAAAGACTCTGGGCCAGATTTGCTGCTGTCACAAGAGGCATCTTTCCCTTATTCTCAGCTCCTATAGAAAGTGGGAGAAAAAAGAATCTGTTTCAAGACACTTCCAAGGAGCGGGTAAAATCTGCCATGACACAAGGTTTATTGACTTTATAGTGTACTAATCAAAGCCCTTATATCTCCCAAATACCTTAAAATACATGCTTCCTAAAACTTTAAAGTGCTTGGCAGAGGAAGATTTAAACACAGAAGTGTAATATTTCTAATTCTTCCCTGGAAGCTGGAGGGATAAAACTGTCCAATAATTAAACATTTTCAGAAATTAACTAGTAATATAACTTTAATGATATGGTTAATTTTTAATTAGAGCAGATGTGTTCTGACATTTACTGAAACCATTGTACTTTTGTACAGAGCATTTCATTATTAACAGCAATTTACCTATGATTTGTGCATGCACATGCCAACAACATTTTTATGTTATTAAAGAAGGAAAATCACACCTGAATCCTAACACATGTTTCTTATTATGTTGGAGGGTTTTTTCCCTTTTTTATTTTTTTTCTATTTTGGGTTTTATGATTTGTAGTTAAACACTTCCATGAGGCCTTTACATAATTCAGTGGTTTTTTTATGAATTTCCCTGAGGGAAAAAAAATTTGAAATTAAAAAAATTAAATCTGGAGAAGCAGGAAGGTGGTTTTGCCAGAATCAGACCCTTGTGAGCAAGCCACTTCCTCATCTGAATTCACAGCCAATTACTTAGTGTTGAGAGGGCTGAATTTGGGTCTTGTTTGCAGCTGTAAGCAGGAGAGTGGAATAGTTTTGCCTTTGTGCTGGGTAACAAAGCTCAGGGTTGGATTCTGAAACAGCATCTCCATCCTCTCCAAACTCAGTGCAGACTTGGAAGCCAACACTCAGGAATACCTATTCCTAGGAATCAGATCATGCTGTTCTCAACAAAAAAATGAGTGAGACCAGTGCAAAAAATACAGCTATTCATTAGAGAATTAAGGGAAAGCAGTGCTAGATATTGAGAGCTCAGAAATTCAGTGGTCAAGACCAGTCAGTAGCAATGCTCTTAACTTATATCTTGATATCAGCACTAACTTTAAGTCCTAAACTCTTCAAAGATTCTCAAAACCCTTTCCTGACAATGTTTTCCTGGACATAGTTGTCTTTTAAAGCTAAAGAGTGAGATCTCCTACCTATGTGCAGATCAAGTCAATGGCTTCCTAACTTTCTCCTTGTCCATATGGAAAACAATTTTAGTTATTTCAGAACTGTTTCACTTTTCCTCTAAATATACTGTTTTCTAGACTAAACAACCTCAGTCTTTTGTGTTTTCTAAACAATTTAGCATTCTTATTGCTGTTCTCTGGTCTGACTTTTTCCATCTTTCCTGACGGAATGCCAGAAACTCACACAGTTCTCTTGAGCTGAGGTCTCACCAATGGAATCACCACCTCAGCACGTTGCCCAAACCTCAGCTCCTATCAATATGACCTAACAGAACTGCTTCACTGCCTTCCCCAAACATTGCATTGAGGGTTCCTAATGGATCTGCCATTTATCCAGACTTTTTTCTGCAAGAATACTCTCTATTCTCCTTTTAATCCTTTTGTATTTGTGCATTTAATTTTGTCTTTCTTAAGAATAGTACTTCATGCATTTGCTAATGTTGAATTGCACCTTATTGATTTTAGTTATCCAGAGTGCTTGTGACCTAGGGATATCCAGAAATCTCTCAATTGTAATGGAAAGTAGAGCAAAAATCTGCATCCAGGACAGATGTCTGTGGAATCTCAGCAGAATTTCCTTTCACTTTTGAATAAAATAAAGAGAAAACTTTTTAAAGTATAATTATTGTTCTAAGTTCATATATTTTTATAATTTGTTATCCTTGAAAATAAAAACCACAGAACTTAGTAGCATTAAATTTCTATGTAAAATTGAAGGTTTGATAGCTCTGTTCAGTTAAATTACTGTTGCATAATTTAAGCTAAAATTTCTTGGTTTTCTGAGTATTGCTTTCCCCATCAATCTCTGAGCAGATTTTAAAACTTCACATACCACTGCCTCCAGTGCCTATAGGATTTCTAGTTTAATAAAAGTAGATGTGATTAGCAATACATTTCAAATGCAATTTCTTAGTTTAGAAAATTTGATAGACTGTAATCTGAACTGTTTTGATGATTATTTTTTTCCCTGCTGTGTCAAACAGATTGAGCTCTTAGTCCTCACAATCCATGAGATTAGTGTTGGGATGTAGATTTTTTGCTTTAAGGCTCAACAATGCAGATGTCACCCAAATATATTATGACAAACACTTAATGGTGAGAAAGCTGCAAAAGAAATTAGTTTACGTCTTGTGGACTTGGACAGTGTTGAACTGGTTTTAAAAGCAGCTTTCCACACAGTCCTCTGAAAATTTGGTAATTCTCCTCTAGCAGTGCAATGTAATTGCTCTGAGTCAGCCCTGCCTTCTTTCATTCTTGAAATTTTCATTCTGTTATGCTTTGTGAAGCATAGCAGGCTGACTGTTGAGGGATAGGTATTTGTGTCTCTGCTTTCTCAAATTTTAAAAAATGACAAATAGAAGTCTTGGTTTGTGGTATGTAGTTTGGTTGAGACCAATGCTTCTATCTCTCAATGGAACAAAAAATGATGATTTTTTTTAAAAAAAGGGTATTTCAGCACCCTACAGTCCCCTACTGGGTCATCATTATTTAACTTCATTTTTCTGCGCACTGGGGCATTGGGTTGGTGAAGATAATCACTTATTTTTATTGAATTACTGGTGTCCCCAGTCCCAGTGAAACTGGCTTCATTTAATGTGAACTAACTGTACAGGCTAAGATTATTTAGTGTCATAAGGGCAGAACCCCGAATGAGAACATAAAAAAGATTATTTCTAGAACCTCTACAGTGCAATCATGTGCTAAAATCAAAAGACTGGAAATTTAATACAGCCAAATTTCAGTGTGGCTGGTGAATAAGTTTATTGTCTGTAATGAGGTCAGAAATTCCAGAAAACATTTAAATAGTCATAATATTTTCCTGGAAAACTTGATCTGTCAGAATGTGGCAGATATTCTGAAAATGGCTGTTGTCATTTCTCTCGTTTTTGCCAAACAAGAACCAAGTGCTGCTTTTAAAAAATGAATGAATATGTTTTCTCAGTTTCTACCCAGCAACACAAGAGGAAGAGTTGAGGATATTTTTTTATGCCATTAAACTGCCACCTTTGGGAGTTTGTAGACTCTGGCAAAGAATCTGAAAGAGCCATCAATAATACCCACTCCCAAAACTAAAATGAGTTGTTATTACTTTGGTTACTTTGTTCAGCTCACACTTACCCAAGGCTCTTTTCTTCTAACATTCTTCTTTCTAAAATTTACTGGCTTTCAAGCTAAGTTTGAAGTCACAGACACTTTTTATCCCCCCTATATTTACTAGCTTTTGAAGGTGTTCATGGTTTGAACCCTGCTTACTTTTGGTCTTCCTGTTTATCTCTTAAATTCCACTTTGCAGTCTTGCAGTGTTCAATCTGCAGCAGTCATTTTAATAGCCAGATAATTGTCAGAAACACAGAATTTAGCTTTTCAGCAGGATAAAACCAAATGAAATGCTTGGCTGGAGTGAAAACGCCACATTATTCAAACAAAATCTCTTGCAATGACAGCAAAAGGATAAAACAAGTTAACTGGGATTTTGACTTCGAGTAGTATAAGAGGATTGTTGAAATTATTGGTGTTAAATTAATGCAGCAAAGATTTACTTGTGAAAACTTCCCTTATTCTTAAATATGTTATTTCTTTCTCCTCCTGTAAGGCCAAGTTGCTGGAGCAGTTCAGATGCAGAGTGATGGAAGCATTTGAGCTCAAAGAAAGGATGAGGCAGCCAGCTGACATTTTGGGCTACAGCACAGGCCCATGGCTGATAGATACCCAGGGTGGATTTTCCCCAGCTAGTGATAAACACCCATGCAGCCAGTCACTCACTGTGCTTCCCAGAGGGACATGGCACAAAATAGGAAGAATGGGAGTGGGAAAACTCATGGGCCAAAATATGGACTAAGAAATCACCTACAAAGCACTCCAGCAGCCAAATCTGATTTGAGTTGGGGAATTTAACTTAATTGTTTTTGTCAATTAGCAGAAATATTTTATTAGCTATTCCAGTATTGGGAAACAAAGGAGATAAATACTGAAACACCCTTCTTCCCACATTTACAACATCCACTTCACTTTAGATACTTTTCCTTCTTCCTTTCAAGTATCTGCTCCATTACTTCACAACCTTGCTATAGAGAGATTACTCTCAGTCCCTCCACTGAGCCTACAAGCAGTCCAGGTGGTGGGCTGTGATTTCTCTCTGCCCACTCCTCATTTCCCATTCTTCCTGCAATCTTGGATGGGTTCTCCACGGTCTGTGGCTGTTTTGCACTGTGCTTGCTCCAGCATGATCTCATCCACAAGCTCCTAGTGGCTTCAGCACAAGCCAATAATGAGCAAGCAAATTATATGATGGGATATTAACAGGTGAAAAGTCATGGATGTAAATAGCTGCCTTTCATTTTTCTTCACAGGGAACATTTCAAACACAGTACTTGTAGCAGCAATTTTATATTTTGAGGGCAAAGCCTGACTGTCTGCAGTGCTGTAGTTGACACTTGAAATGCCACATCCCAGAGACATTCTCTTGTAGTGCAGAGCAGTCATTAGTGCTTGGTGTGACATTCCTACTGCAGTGAGCAGAAGGGACTCAAGCTGTTTGCCTCTACTTACTATATAAGAACTGGGATTCTTTCTATTTCCAGGGCAGTTTTCTTCATCTTCCCTTTCCAGGTTTCTCATTCAACATCTTTGTTTAACTGCCACTTTGCTGGATTCAACAATTTGGTGGAGGTTTTGGGGTGGATGTGGAAAAATTCTGTTTCTGCATTTCAGTTAGAAACCTTTTGAAATTGTGGGCAATTTTTATGAAAGAGGAAGAAGGGAAACACACTTAGGTCCTGGGTTTGCAGAAATCTCCTGATCAGGTATTGCAGCCTCCTGCTTCTGGCAAGAACAAACTCTTCCTTCCTGCATTGTTTTTGTCATCAGAAACCATGTGTATTTTTGAGAGAAGCTTTCTGGTTTTGTGTTTGTGTTCATTTATTATTTGTGTGCCAGAGATTTCCTTGTGTGACAGAAATCTTGTTGGTTCATTACCTTTTCTCTGAAGGTCTTGTTTCATCCTGGGTGAGTGTGCAGTAGCTCCTGACTCTGTCCTTGGCCCTCTTTAAAGGCAACACGTTCTCTGTCAAGTAAACCTTTGTCTCTTACAAACATGGTGACATTCCTGGGCTGATAATACATGGGTTGTGCATTATTTAGAGAGACTGAGATGTGGGCATGATTCAGCCTGCAGCCAAATACTAACTTTAAGACTAGCATGACATAGTGAGAAATTCCTAATAAAGGATGCTGAGCTATAAGAACAACTAGAAATATTACCCCCTCTGTAACTGGAGACCCAAGCTCACCTGATTAAAGCATTCCACCAGGTCTTTATTGAATCTTTGGCCAACTCCATTTCTAAGAAAATAACATGCCATCCAGCTGGTACCCAGGCTTTGTTAAAGAAAAAAAAGAGGAGAGAAAGGGAGAAAAGCAAAGGGAGGAAAAAAAAAAAATCAATCCTATTATTATCATAAAATTCAAAAGGTTGTTCACATCCAAACAGTAGGAGGTGGACAGATTAAACTTTTAGAACTGTAACAACATCTCTCTTGGTGCACTCTAGTTTAGCAAAGTGAATCTTGTAAGACTTGACATCCATCACAACATTTCCTGCAGTTTCCTCTCTGTTACTTAGACCAAATCCCCAGTTCAGGCTTGCAGACTATAATTTGGAGACATTAAATGACTATACTGTGGAAAGTATCTGATGATGTATTGTACTTTAGAATAATAAAACTACTAAAATTGCAGCTTCAAGAACTAAATCAAGTATATAATTATCTGTATTTGTAGGATTTCCTCTAAAATCATTATGTTGTTTAAACCATGCCTTTCTTTGCCTTTTGTTAATAACCCATGTTCTTAGAAAGAGGATCATACATTTAAAAATGTTCTTGGCACAAAGCCCTACTCCCACCTCCTTTCTTTTCTTCTTGCTGACCCATAACAAATCTTCTGACTTTGATTTCACTTCCCCTTCAAATGCAACGACAGTGGCCTTAATGCAAAAACTTAATCCAAGTGCTTAATTTTCTTTGCTGTAATTCTCACGTTTGGAGAGTCTCAGTGCCAAAATTCTTTCCCTTTGTTTTTCCTTAGCCTTTCTTTTCAGATGAGTGCTATCTGGCACTAAGAATAAGCATAGTAATTGAATGTTCAGGAGCTAGTGACTTTAGGGAGCTTGCCAACATACAGCATACAGTTTCTTTTATCACTTTTTTTCCTTATCACCAAAAGGAGTGCTTTGTATGTTTGGAATTGCTGTAGTTGTCTTCTCCTCTAAAGAAATTTTACTCCTCCTTTTCTTCACCGTTAACTCATGGTCATTATGTACAGGTTACTTCCCTAGCATACCCAAGGAGTATTTTGCCAGTATTATGGATAATTCCCCCTTTCTTTCCCTTGTTTTTTAAGACTGACTGCCCTGCCTGTGCTCTCTCCAGGCAAGGATCTTTTGAAACCAGTGATGAATGAACATTGAAGGCCTGAAAGCTTGTATACACCTGAGGTTCATCAGACAGCACTGTTTTCTGGATTTCCTGCTTCTGTAAAATTGTCCTGGAAATTTCAGGAAGAGGAAATTATGCAGGTGTCTTCCAGAAATTCAAAGGAAAGAATGTGGGGCAGAATTTTTAATTTTTACTGAATCTCAAAAAAAAAAAAAAAAAAAAAAAAAAAAAGTAATATTTTGCAGTCTCACATATATAAAGTAGGGAGTGGTTTGAATCAGGTGAATGATCTTATTTTATTCATTTCAGTTTACACATTGACAGGACAAAAATTGAAGCCATGTGGATAACTTAACACAGACAATTAATGTCTGCAGGCTGCCAGGCTGGTCTAACATTAATTCATCTTTCCCCAGAAGCTACTTGGTGCTAAATTTTTTAGAATGTGGTTGAGTTTCATTTCCCTTCAGAAAAAGCACATGGCTATGTCACATTCAGTGTTCTACAAAAAATATTATTAACTCAGTAAGAATTTATTTGTATCTTTATGTGTAAGAAAAACCACAGCAGCTAGGGAAAGTCTGTATTATCCAACATCAGAAATGGATATATTATAGTTTTGCTTGTGCTGGATTGGGTCATGGCATTGCTAGCTTTTCTGTAAGATAGGATGAGCATTTTATAACTCTTAGGTGGAGGAGAGGAAGCTAGATCAGTTTGCTTTAAGAGATACTATTTTGGGAAACATCAGGAGGAAATAAAATTTAGGTTGGCAGGTACCCCAGCCAAGCAGCAACACTGCTGTAGAGTCCAGCTCTCACTAAGAGCTAAAAGAGACTGCCTTGCACGTTTTATTTCCTTTTTCATAAAACATATATATCCTATCATCAGACTGCTTCGACATGTATTTATTTTTGTATGATACTAGATAGAAAATTTAACTTCAATCCAGAGGACTCAGTCAAGTGTGATCATATTCCTGTAACTTGAAATAATTCCACAACTCTTTGTTGAAATGTAGGACAATCTACATTTGTTTATATTTTTTGTTATCACAGTAAGGATCAAAACAACCTGTGCTTGAAAAGGTTGACATTATTTATTGTCCTTTTTATTGTTTAGCATTTTAACATGAACTATCATAACAGGTTTTTATGAGGGGAGGATAATATTGAATTTACCCCCTGACCATAACCAAAATAAATTTAAGACAAACAAGCAAATATTATTCCAGGCAAATCTTCCTATAGCCTGAGAAAGAAAAACTGAAAAGCTTAACATCATAGAGGAAGCTGTGGATATCATTATGCAAATCTCACTTTTACTCACTGACAGGCAAATATTAAAGTGATAAACAGCTGTCTGTATTCATTTTTTATAGTTTATGATTTTTTCCAAGTATTAATTTTAACACAAAATCCATGACAACTCTGACCAAGTGTGCATTACAATGCATCTAGGCACTTCCAATTCCATAAAATGATATTTTAGAGTTACATTGGAATGTTTGAGTACAACAGATTAAATCATGGGTGTGAGGGGAAAGTGTGGCATAGCATTTAAAAATATTATTGCCCTTTGGCTGGTCTATCCTTTTTCCAAGGAGGAGGAAGAATGGTAATCATCATTCTTTTGTAATTGCCAAGCATTCCTGCAGTTAGAGGGAATGGTTAGGCAGTTGTCTTTCAGCCTTTGGGAAGTTAATGCCAATACACTGTTCCAGAGCCTTACAGAGTTACTTGTTTTTCTTCATGGAAACATTTCTTTTTCTAAGTTTGTGCTGCAAAAAAACACGAAATAGACAAAATGGCCACCGTAGTGCAATGCAATTTTCTAGCCTTGCTACTTAGCTTTGGTCTATATATATATAATTTTTTAAAAAATATTGCCTCCCAGAGTTTATCCAAGTTTCCTACATTTTATTTTCCTCCTACTGCTCCTCGTGCTGGGAGTTTTATTGTAATAAGTAGACCTAATACATTGAAGGTGCATTTCTGAAGGAGGAAAGTAGCTCAGGTTACCCAAGACTTAACATCTTGTTTGGATGGATGTTTTCTATGCCATTGACATATGACAGAGGTTTTCTGTTACATTAAATTAAGATAGACCTTTTCCCTTTTATGTGCTTTTACAATGCTTGATAAAAATTTCTCAGTCACACATAAAAATCCTTCTTATATCTTGGTTCAAACTGTTTCCAATTAGATTTTAATGCCAGCTTGCAATTAGATAAAGTAATATTTATCAATATGGCAATACCATTATTTCTCTGTTGTCAACTTTAAAAACAATTGTCATAATATTACAATGATTCATAGTTATTCACAAGCAGTTACACAGGCAATCACCTACAGCACTATAGGAGAAAATAAAATTAATTTATTTCCCTCTCCTACAGCTAGTTATTATTATTTTGTGTACAGGCATTAAACCTCTCCCTCCTGTAGACCTGTGTCACAGGCACTCAGAAATCTGGCTGATCTATGGTGTTTTAGAGTATTAGTTAGGTCCCAGACCAACACCATTTATCATTTTATATTCAAATCCATGTGCCATTTTGCTGATGAGATGTAGCCCATTCAAATAAACATATATATATGTGAGGAATAGGCACATGCAGTATCAGAGGGGGAAAATATGTGAAAGATCTGCTCAAGCTGATATTTGAGTGTGAAGCTTGTTAATCTCTGTAACATGCTGGTAGCACAAAGAGAACACAGTTATTTTCTGTTAAATGAGAGGTTGGGTCCTTAACTGCTATGGGGCAGGTCATACCCCCTTGCTGGTAGTAAAATCCTTGGAAATACTTATGTAGTAAGGGAACTCAGGGTGAGTATAAAGGAGCTTAGCCCTACATTTTCATCATGCATAATTGCATTTTTCTCATTAAAATCTCACTTTGATTCTAATTAAATTCATAATTGTTCTGCATTTGATGCTATAAACTGTTGTGTAGTGTTGTGGGGTGCTATTTAACAGATGTCATCCTCCCCCCAAGAGGCAGTGGTATTTCATTGCTGTGAATTGATCCTTCAATGTGAAATCTGAACAGGTCCCCAGATAGTCAAGCAGGAAGGGGGTTATGGTGAACTAGCAAGAATGAATAAATGAGGTAACCAAAGAGTGTCTCTCAGAATGCATGAGATGTAATTCCTTGTACTTCAATATGTTTTAGAAGAGTAATCTAATTTTCTCATTCTATCTTCTATCCATAATAAAGTTTCAAATTCATAGTGATACTTCAACACATGGTTCTCAGGCTTACAAACAGGTTTTAGACATTTGCATTAGTTTTATTGGTTTTTTTGTTGTTGGGGTTTTTCTTCCAGTACAGCTGCAACCAGTTTGACTCTTACAGAGTTGAGAAAGTTAGTCTTGGCTTTTTTCAGTCTGTTTTCAAGTGTGTTAATTGCATTCACCACCACTTCCCCTCCATCCCTGGCAGATATATACATGTGCTCCCAACACTCTTCATCCTGTTTGTTTCAAAATAGCTGTTTGATTGCTTCTGATTTTATTCTATCAGGTTTTCCTGCCACCACACTCAATAGTTACCTGTGGGCTCGCCCACATCCATCTCTGATCAGTTTCTTCTAGTACAAATTCCCACTTTAGCAAATCCTACAAAAGCCTGCTGGTCTTCAATCAGATCAGAATGCTATATTTAATTTCTATAGCCCAGACTTATTATTACTAAGTTGAGTAGGATCTTATATAAGTTTAAGGACTCAAACACTGAAGTACACTAAATAATATAACTATGCTTTGCAGAAAAATGGAATTAAGAAACTAAGAGAGAAGAGTGGGATATCAGTGGGTCAACATTAATTCCTAGTTCTTTTTTGTATAGCAATATGTTGAGTCTCAAGATGCTTTTAAACTGCTTCAAGATCCTCAAAGACAGTTGTGTTATAAAATGCATGTTATTATTTACATGCAAACTATTCACCAAAATCATATCTTCTTTCCCATTCACATGCAAATTCAGGTGAATTTCAATAGGAGAATAAGGTTGAGCATGTTCTAGTCTGAACATCCTGTTCTCAGATATTAAACTTATTCTTTAACCCTTTACATTAGCCAAAGTCCGACACCCTAGAGAAAAATCTTTCCAAATGGTACATAGAATGGCCTCAAAAGACAGATAAAATTTTTAGACATAGGCTGCTCATCATGAGTGGTGAGTATTAGAGATCACTAATAGTATTCAATATTCATAACTCATTATGAATAATGAATATTGCCCTATGTGTATTTCTGTGGATATTTTTTTTGGGGGTGGGGAATGTGAAAACTTATTTTGCAAACAAAGGGGTTCCCCTTTGTTTGTAAATGTGTGTTGAGGTTTCCTTGCCTTTCTTTGATATTACCTCTAGCCCACTGCTTATTTTAATGGCTATCTCTTGGAATTCCTATTCCTCTCTGAAATTTGTCTGAATCAGACATACAGGCAATTTCAAATTGCAGTGGAGATACATGTAACTTGTTTACTTGAAGAAAACCAGACAAAAATGCTTAGGAAAGATTAAAAGATTAATGCTGGCTTACTTGTGCAGTCAAATATGAGGGTGTGCAGTGGATCTCTGTAAACTACCTCTTAATTGTCCTTTATTTTTTACTAACCATCCATACTAGCTGCCCCATGGTCTGCTCTTGTTGGCAGTCAAGAACTGGAAGCAATCAGAGGGATAATTCTGTCCTGTTTCTGCATCACAGGCAGAGTCAGGATAGTGCCCTTGTCTAAAACAAATGTTGTTTTTAGTGGCTATTTGTGTGCCAGTGCTAACATTTACAGTTGAGAGACGGGAAGGAGGATTTCTCACACAGCTCCCATTTCTTCCCTGCTCTTCATGGAACTGCAGAGCTGCATTTCCTCCTCACCATAACTCAATAGATTGAATCTAAAGTGGGTAAAATGATTATGAAAATTCAGATATAGTGTTCATCTCTGTTGATTTGTATCTGAACACAGCACAGACACAAATATTGTGTTGATGCAATATTGTGCTTTTCACAATTAGCTATACCGTCTTTTTCCTTTGGGACACGGGAGTTAATATTTTATATTCCAATTTGATGACTAGGTTTCTTTGCTGTCAGATTTTAGTCAATGAGATATTCTTGGAAATTTGCCTTAAGCTCTGCAACAAAGTATTGTATCATTGTGTATAATGAGTTAGAATAAATGCACAATATTATTTACACAAAAGTTTCCCCCGCTCCCAGTTATTTTGAAGCCCATATAAGTAACAAAAACAGAACATAATAAATAATAACATAACATAATAACTTACAGAAATCAACAATGACACACAAGTGAAATAATCAGTAAATAAATATCCTTGTTTTGAAAAGATCTTGTAATTACATAAGACATGTATGACAGTAACATTAAAATAGCTTGTCAAAACATCAAAATACAGACAGTTCTGATTCCCTTGAACAATTATCTACTTCGAGCCTGAAAAAATACTTTAGAAAAGGAGCCCAGCCACACACAATGAGGAACATAGGATGAGAGATTTTGTTATCCTGTGATAAATTATTCTAATTAAAATTCTTTGCAGGTTGAAATGACTACTTTGGCAATGAAGGAACACAACATCAGGAACATAACATCAAAAACATTGCCATCATTAGTTTAAAACAAAATTGGGGGGAAAGAAAAGAATTAAATAAAAAAGAAAGAACTAAGAAGACAACACCAGCTAAATTTTTAGTTCATGTGGCTTTAAAGTAGTCCCCAAATCCAGAAGGCAGGAAGTCTAGACAATAGAATATTTTGACAAAACAGTGCAACCTAAATTGCAGCATGATAATTCAGAAGCAGCAGAACATGCTAATTCAGGTGCTTAAATGAAATTTTAGAAAGAAAATATCATTTATTCTTGCCCCCTTGGCACATTCAGGCACGTGCTCTAAAGTTGATGAGGAGCACATTTGGTTCAGGGAGCTCAGGGTGCAGCTGCAGATGGAGCTGCAGGTTCACCTCTGGGTGGGAGGCTGAGACAAGAGGCTGTGAACACCACCCCTTGCACAGCAAAGGGCACAGGGAGCTGTGGCACAGCCAGCTGAGGGACACTGAGGCACATGGCAGGAGCCCATGGCTGGGGAGGAAGAGCAAGATTTGGGTGTGCTTAGACTGTGAAGGGATAAAATCTCAAGACTGGACATCTGAGAGTGCATGGAGATGGAGCTGATGAGGAAACCTGGTGTGAATGAGTGGGTGTGCAGGGAGTCCAGTGGGGACCTGGCAGGCCACTGGAGCCACCCCTGTGGCTCAGTCCCAGCAGTGACAGTCTGGGACTTTGGGATTATGTCTGCCAGTCTTGTGAGTGATCACACTGGGAAGATAACTTAGCAAAACTAATAGTTTCCTTCCTTAAAATGGATTGAGAATCACAGAATAAATGAGGAGGGACAGGACCCCTGGTTCATGTGGCCCAGCCCCTGCTCAAAGCAGGCCAAGGCCAGGTTGCTAAGGCCGTGTTCACTGTGATACAGCGACTCTGTGGCTGCTCTGGAGGCTGTCTTCCACCCTCACGGGTATTTCTTTTCTGTAATACCTGATTCTCTTGATACAACTTTAATCTTCTGCTGCCTCACGCTGTCACAGTGCCTGTGATGTACCTGATGGCAGGAAATGGAGGAGATAGAGCCACACTCATCTCACTGGTGCCCAGGGACAGGTCAACAGGTAAACCGTTGTGGTCCTCCATCCTTGGGGACATCCAAAACCCAACTGGCCCCAGCCCTGAGCAACCTGATCTCCAGGTGTGCCCTCTGCATCAACCATTCCACGTGAGTCTGTGATTTAAAAATCGGTCTGTTACAGTACAAACAAATTTCACAGTTACTGGAATCTTCTCTGGAAGGCCACTAATGGAGAGGTTCTCTCCTCCTGTTTTTAATTGCATTTACATATCTAAGGCTTAACTGTTCAGACTAAGCTTTCCTAAAGCATCTCCCGCAGGCAATTTGTTTTGTGAAATTCAAGCAAGCATACTTAAATAATTAGAAAATGAAAATTTCAGAAATGTTATGCAATGATTCGACTGTGTACATGCTGTGAAACAAGTGGCTGATGTCTGGTTAAGGCTTGGCTCTGATTGCAAATATATCACTGTTGTGTTATCCTAGTTTGTGCCATGGGGGAAAAATTCAACTGCCTTTGACAAGCTAAAACTTGAGCAGTGTTGGTTTGGTTATGACCAGCAGAAGCTCACTGAGAACTGAAGATTAACACGTGTGTCAAATAAGGATACATGTATTTAATACAGGTAGTTTTTTCTGCTGAGCATTCCCTGGACAAAAGGCTTGGGCAGGTTTTCAGAGCACGCTTTTGAAACCTGGTGCTGCAGGCTGAGGTGGTCCATGTGCAAATAAAAGAGTAAAAAGAGCACTGTTGCTGTGCTTTCCATACTTTCATTCAGAAAGTCTGGAGGAGGGGGAAGCAGCAGCCTGAGATCTTGTTCCTTCTTCCTAGTTTAGACCATTCTTATAGTTTTCATTGTTTCTGTGTAATTTGTTATTATATCACAATAACAGAAGTCCTCCTTGATGTAAACATTCCTCCATGTCATGTCTCCAGCTGCAGCAATTATAATTTCAGGTTTTGTCATTTATTCAGGTTTTTATTTGAAATGCCATCTGAAAAACTTTTGGTCATTCTCTTTGGTACATGCTTCTCTAGGTCATTTTGAAAATTGTAACTTCTCTTTGTCTTGAGGGGGTGAAAACACAACAAGAACCCCTGTCTGTATTCTGTTATCACAGCTACTAATGCTCAAACCTGCTCTGGCAAAGATTTTTCTCACATTCTACATATACTCTCTGCTCCTTTATTTCTCCTCAGAAATCCTGTGCTAGAACCCATGGCTCATATGAGAACATGGCAAATACCTAGGTGTATCTTCCTTACCAGGAGTTGCTTTCTTCTCCTTAAAATTACCATTCTACCTTCATCTTTGTCTGATTTCCTGTAACACTTCTTTTTTTTTTCTTTTTTTTTTTTTTCCTCAAACTACAAGGTTGTGGTTGCCTTAATCTTATCTATTTTCTGTGTATTAAGGGGGAAAAAAAGAAATATTTGCCTATGCCACACAGATTTAAGTCATGTTATTTTGACAATTTCAGATGGGAATTATTACAGGTGTTTTCCTATTCTGTACAGAAAATTCAGGTTTGAGTTTCCAACAGATTTCATCTTCGTATGTGAAATCATATCTCAAATTTTTCAAGGAATTGGATAAGACCAACTGAGAAGTAGTATAACTATACATTCCTAATTTAAGCCCACACCATCCATCATTTCCAGCCACAAGAAAATATAGTATTTCATTAAAATAAAATCTGTGTGTATATAGAGAAGGTGAATTAGAATTAAAACATCTCCTAACTTCGAAGAAACTCTCTTTACTTCAAAGTGTTTATGAATTTGAACATGAAGACACTTTGAAATATAAAACACTGAGGTTGAGATCCCTAGCTCTGGAGTTTGTGACTGGCTTCTTGAAACTGCATAAAGGTTTATTTTAAATTTTATTAGTAATTTTTGTTGCCACACAGCTCTGTAGACCTTGTAGTTTGGAAAACTGGGAGTTTAGTTTTTATTTTCAATAGAAAATACCTCTGAATTGTACCTTGAATTGTACTTTTGAATCTTGGTTTTGAGACCTGGATAACAAAGCAGACACATTTGAACCACAGCATCAAAATTTAAGAATTTAATGTATGCTTTCTCAGTATGAGATCCTGGTTGATTTCTTTATTTCTTTGTCCTAGAAATTCCCCAATAATTGCAGTGTTTTACTGAAATAAAGTTTCTCCTGTATTCCATTAGATGCTTCCTCATCATTTCCTCCCTTGCCCCTTTAGCAGAACCTTCTGGTTCCTAATTTTCCATAAAGTACATAGACAAGAACTAAAAAGCCATTAAAGAATTTAATTTTTTTCTTTCATCTTGGCACTCATCATTAGTCATAAATAGTACATTCAGGTAGGTCTTGATTTCCTTGGTCTTTTATATCTCTTATGTTTTGTTACACAGAACTGTGTGGTACCAGCTCAACAGAAACATCATCATGTTCAACCTTCCTGCATCTGCTTCATCCCTTTTGCATTGTTTTATCTTAAATATCTTCATTTGATTAGCATAGCTCTTGTCTTCTGTCTTGTGTTTTTTGAAGCAAATCTCTAAGGGTACTTTAACTGTCATATTTTAAGTTATAAGCATGAATTACAAGTAGTAAATTTTGTTTTCAAAACTTTAGTTAAAGTTTGTCATGCACACCTGTTTGGGGTTTTTTGATTGGTTTGTGTAGTCCTTTATTCTCTGCCTGTGGTGAGATGATTGATGATGAGAAGAGTTAAAAATGGATGCTGAGATTCTTTTCAATCTTGCAGCAACCCAGAAGGGTCTGCATTTTATCTTTCTTAGGGGATTTATTTGGAACAAGCATTTTTGGAGTATATCTTTGAAAGTCCTTTATGCAAAAAGCTAAAAAAAAAAAAAAAGGTTTTGCCTTTTTAAAAATAAAAAGATGAGTGGAAGAGTTTTTTTTCTTCAACAAGCAGTCCCTAGAAACAGCAAAAGATTTAGTTTGTGAATAATTTGATACAAATACCAGAGCCATCTCCTTGAAGTCCATATTTATGCAAGAAGTCAAAAGAAGGCAGATTTCTTCCTAGAGCTTCTACCAGTTGAAGTAAAATGCTGTAAAATGCCATTCAAGGAGGCTATGGGAGGTAAATGGAGCAGATTAAGGTTAATAAACCTGGCAACAATTAAGGCCTTATCAGAACTGAAATCAGGGGATTATGAAGCAAGCAAAGTAAAGCCTCTCTCTGGTGAGCAACAGAGTTATTTTTGCTGAAGATTTAAAGGGAGGTTGTAAGAAAAGAGCTCTGGTTTAGGAGCCAACCCTGGGTGTGAGTGGCCAGTGAGGCAGTGGCGAGCCAGGAGCAGCCACTGCCCTGTGCCTTGTCCTGGCTGTGCAGTGACCAGCCATGCTGGGTCACCTCATCCTCACACTCCAAACAGCAGCAGCACCATAAGGAACCTGCCTGGGATCGAGAGGAGAAAATATGAGTACCTAACAAAGATGAATTAAAGCCAGGGCAATGGTCTCGTAACTTCAGTAGCTGTCTTGGGAATATGAAAGCAACTGTATCTTGCTTCTCAGCCAGAACGGTGACCATGCTGCTCTTTCTGCCAAAAATCTTACTCTCCTTTCCTCACCCATATCCTAAAAGTCAGTCCCTAAAAATGCATAAAAGCTGTTATTAGGTTTCCATGTATAGTACCAAGTCAAGCTTTAGCTTTTCCTGCCTGGATCAGTGAGCTGCCTTATATTTGCCAGAGTGTAATCATTTAGCTGAGCAGGGTACCCATTGTTGCTTATAACAGTAGAATTTAAATTACAAAGCATTAGAACTCTTTTCAGAAGGATCCCTGAAGATGGCTCTTCATTAGTGCAGATTCCCTGTGACTTCTGAATAACTCTACCAGGGCTGGTATTTAATATTGAGATACGCTGGACCGTATTAGAATTAAATAGCCATTGAATCAGGATGATAGATAGGAAGTAAAATCTGGTGTTTCATAATATTTCAGGGACTCCAAACTGCTCTGCTGACTCTATACTATATATATGCATAAATATATGTATACAATTCAATTTAGGAAGCTCGAAATGCTGAACGGTGGTTGTCAGACAATTTATCATGCTAGACAAATTCCTAGATGCAAATTTTTGTCCTATGGAACAGATTCTCAGCTGATGTAAATAAATGTTTTGGTTCCACAGAGTATTGATTCAGGTAATGCAAAACCCAGAAGAAACAGAAACATTCATCTCTCTCAAATACTTTACAGTAATTGCTGATTTTTCAAAATTAAGAAATGTGCAAGAAGTAGGGACCGTATAATCAAGACTATCTAGCTGGATCATTTTCACTCTACTTATATTTTAAAATAAATTGTTTTACATAACTTCCATTGTTTATTGCTTTACACACAGCTTCATTTTAGTAGTTTATTTTTAAAAAATATATTGACTATTTGATGAGTTTCATAAATTATTTCGTATGCCAGACCAGGCAAATAATTTTTCTTAGTCACCCTGCTCTAATTAGTGCATTAGGAAGTGATGTTGTCAGGATTGTGAACACTGTAACATAGGAAAAATGGCTACTGACATAATGCCTAGATGCATATATTGCAAATGTTCTTGTGTCTCTGTCCTCTAATTAAATATAGTCCTCGGGTCAGAATATGATTAGTTGTCAAGTGACAATTTAAGAGGCTAGAAGAACATGTTTGTGCTGAAACTAGATCAGGAGTTCTTTAGTGTTCTTTGTAGTGCATAGGCAGTGCTTTTAATGACTTCTTGACAAGGCTTTTGCTGCAATTCAACAGTAGCATTGCTGTAGATAATATCACATGAAATTTCAGTGCAGGCTTAGTGTGTTATAAATTTGTTCTTTGCATATCAACACAGAAAACCTCACATGAATGCCTGCATTGACAGAGCATCCAGAGAGAAAACAATTAAGAATTGTAAAAGGATAGGTAAAATTGCCAGGAATAACTGTAGGTATGATGTTTTGCTTTATTTGTGTAACACAAATCTTGGTAAAAACAGGGGGAAAAAAATCAGAAGTTTTTTTATTTGTGTTGCTTGGTTTCATAAACATGACAAAACTGTCTCTTATCTTCTCTAAAAAATATCATACATCCTGCTTTTTGAGTTGCTTTGTTTTGGTTTTTTTTTATTCCTTTCAAAATTGTTTTGGTTAGAAAGAAGACTATGACACTATTATTAAGGAGATAAAAAAAGCACACCTATGTAGTCTAGTGACCTTTTCACTTAGAGGAATCCATTTTGTTACTTTTGCATAATCCAGATTTAACCAGGGTGAAATTCAGAGTGTAATGTTAAACCAAGTTATGTGCCACAAGTGTGTGACACAAAAGAACAAATTCCAATCTCTTGGCAAAAATTTTCATTGATTTTGTAGTATTCAGGCATTGAGAGGAAACAAGCTAAGCCTCACACAAGAAGATTTGTTACTGGTTTGGGTTTTTTTTCAGTCTTGATATGGATCACTTAAGTATATAGATAGTATTTTGTTTGTGAATATAAATGTCTCACAAAGTGTATGAATGATATTTCATTTTTCATGGTTTCCTGAGATGCTTTATGACAATTACAGAGTTAATCAATATCAATGACCAGATAAAGAATTTATTTTCCTCTGACCTGCAAGATTATATGCTTTGCTGGCTTATTTTCTGCACAGCATGAGAAATTGTCTTTGCAACCTTTTTAAAATCTCGCTCCACACTTTTGAAAATCCCAAGAGTTTTTTCAATTATTGCCAAGAATAATACAGCTTGATGTTAGTGACACTTTAGTATAACTCCATCCTAAAACTAAAAGAGTAAGGACACCCAAATACAGAGGAATATTATCCAATTTATAGACTAGAAAAATGATTAGGTAAATCATAGATTTGCATATAGTATGAAAAAGCAGCAGCTCCATTAGGCTGTTTCAATTGTATGTACATAAGGTTTCCCAGATCAAGCTGATTTACATGACCAGGCAAGAGGCTGAAACCTGTCTAACATCATATGAAAAAGTGAATTCTAAACTTTGTGAACATGTTTGTCACAAGTCAGTGGAGAGGCTGCGAATGGCAGCGTCTCCAGGACCTCACATATCTGCCATGCTCCTCTCATCTGGGATGTGAAAATTTTCTCTAATTTTGACTCTTTCTCTAAGAGTCATAGAGCTCTGCTTGCTAAGGTTACAGTAAATTTTTAAAACCCTGAAAGTTAAATATTTTTTTTTTTACATTTTTCATTACATTGGTGCTCTGTGCTCAAGAGGAAAAAAATAGTTCAGTAGCCACCACCTTTATACTCATGTTGGCTACTCATTACCAGAGCTTGTGACATTTCTGATAAACAGTTTAAACTAAACATGAAAATATTTTTACACCAAGGTTCTTGTAAACAATAAATTTTTAAAACTCAAATTCCCCGGTCTGGGAGGGAGAAAACCCAGTATGTTTGTAGCCAGCAAATGCTATTTAGATATGCCCATTTATCAATTTCAAATATGGTTAGAGTTCCCCCTTTTAAAAATTGAGTTGATCTCTCCATTATCCGTGAAATCTTTCAGAGTGAATGAACTTAATGTGTTTCCATACGCCAAGAGCAGTTTAGCAGATTCAGGACTACAGTAACAGCTGAATAACCTTCTCACTTTACCGAGGACAAGATGATACATGCTAGTTTTCCCCAAGGACATTTTCAGATCTCTGGCCTGACTCCCTGTCTAAAAGGTGTTTACAGCAGAGAAAGGGCACTCAGGCTTTGGGCAGAGGCTGTACCAGAAAGGATGCTAATCCCTAACTCTGTACTGCCACCACTGTGGGGCTAGCCAGGGAGAGCAGGAGGGGATCTTCTTCAAATTGGAGATGAAAAGTAGGGAGTTTGAGAAGCCAGTGGTGTTATGGGAGCTGAGTATGTCCTGTATTTGTAGAAAACCTGGTTAAGGTTCTAGGACTATTATTATTATTAATTATTATTGGCAGCTGAAGAAACTAGCTGCGCCAGAGGAACTATTTTGTTCATAGATCCTGAAGTCATAGCAAATTTTCTATTCATTCCATGTTATAGTGAATGAAATAATTCACTGAACAGACTCAATTAGTTTATGAATCTGGACATATATATATATATATATATATATATGTAAGCAGAGATATTATTCTATCTAAAACATTAATGAGAAAAGGAGAGAGGAGACATGAGATGATGTATTATTTACCATACAGGGAAAATTTTTAGAATAAGAATTCAATCCCTAGTACTTTGTGGTATCATATTATTCAGCAATGCTTCTAGACAGCAAGGGCTAATCTGAAATCTGTGAGGCAGAAAAAAGCAGCAATATTTCACAGTTACAGCCCACTTCATCCTTGGTTTATGTGCCTTTCTATACCTGTATGTACCAACTTGCTGGCTATTAGTGGGATTCTGAATGTTGCTGAGGAGTAATAGTTTGACAATTTATCTGATAAAATATTCATACATCAGAATTTCATACAGTCCTAATTAAAACTACTGATCACATTTTATATGTGAAATACATCTATGTATAGATATATATGTATATATATATATATATATAGTCCTAATTAAAACTACTGATCACATTTTATATGTGAAATACATCTATGTATAGATATATATGTATATATATATATTTATATGTGTATATATATCTCTATATATATATATATATATGTATATAGATTTAATAAACTGAACTGAGATTATAGATCAAAGAAAAGATTTTCCATGTCAAAGGAGTAGTTGCACAATTATTTTTGTATGTTATCATAAGAGATATGTAGGACAGCCTCATCAAGAGGTATGTGGTGCTCTGGCTTCACAGCAGGCAACTGAGGCATTGCCCTTTTTAGATCAGGGAGTATCTGGCCCAGCATATATTTTTCCTTTTCCTGTAACTTATAAAGAAAATGAAGTTCTTAATCCATCATTCAACATGGAGAAAAGAAAAATGGAATATAGTATTGCCCTGACCTTTATAGCACTCTGTTAATACAAATTCCTGAGCACCCATCCTGAGCACTGAAATTTCAGGAGTTCAGCAACCTGTTCAATAGCAGAGAAAGGGGCCAGACCCTCAAACCACAGCGTTTTCAGTGGTTCCAACACACATAACATCCTCTGGTGTCCTGCATTGGCACTTCTGGAATTGATGCTTGTGAGTTTCCATTACCTTCATTGCAATAATATTATTATTTCCTCTTCATAGATCTAGCAATACTCAAAAATAGCAAACCCTAAAACTTAGTATTTATTCCCACTTAGGCTTGACCCAAAAGACAAAAAAACTGCCCTGCTGTTTTGCATCAGAGAAAGAAGTGCCTGCTTGCACACTCAGCTGAGGCAGCCTTGCTTCTAGCATGTATATACCTTAAAATTCATGCCTTTAGAGGAACTCTATAATGTAATTTTGTTGGTGCTGTCCACCATATCAGGGGTTTGGTGTGTTTTTCAAAAGGTCAGTGGGAATTGCTTTTAAATGTTATTCACTGACAAAGTTTAGGATGCTGGCTGCATTGGAATGGCCAAGACAAGAGTTATGAGTTGTGTTTGCTGCTATACAAACATTCAATCAGGAATGGCCAGATAAGAAAGATTTAGGACTCTGGGATAACTACGGATATTAAATGTACTGTTACAGGACATATCTGACCTCTAAATGCTTTTCCTCTTATTTCCTCCTGAATTTGGAAAGGATCCACTGTAGTGTAACTTACTTGGTGACTCAAATGTCAGAAAGATTAGAGGTCAGGTAGAACTAAGAAATCAGTTAGGGTACTACTATTCTGATGTGGAAAATAAGATGACCTTAAATATTAGCAAATAAGGGAAGCTTTTATACAAAAAACCAGTGTAGGGTGCTCCCCATCAACCTTTCACCACCTTGTGCATGCTGAATCTGCAGAAACTTTTTCAAGGATTCTTACCCCTTTTACACGAGTGAAGTTAAAAAATATTCAAATTTTAGTACAAAACTACTTATTTATATTTATTATGTAAAAATATGACACAGAATTTTTTAGATGCTTTACAACCTGAGGATGAGAAGGTCGAGGTAGGCATAACTAAAGATCGTGAATATTTCAAAATACAATGCTTGTGAAACCTTTATTTGCCATCCTTCATGGGAGGCTGATATAAACTACCATAGCTCTGCTGTATTCAGTGACCTGAATTTCCTACCTAATAATGCACAGGATTATTCAATGCACACAAGGATGCCTTGAAGCACCTGAATGGAAGAGTGGCAAGTGACTCACACTCAAAGTTTAGTTCTTTATCTCAATCATAAATTTAAAGGCTTATTTCCCCTTGGAGTTCACTGAGGAAGTATTTAATCACAGGACAGCAGGCAGAACTAAAGCCAGTTAAGATGCCTGACATCTATTTCATAAAATATTTAGACAAAGTGCATTAAGGAACAGAAGACTTTGAAATGAATGGGAGCAGAGCACTAATGCAGTTGACTGCCTTTAACACAGCGTACTCACTGAGGATGTTCTCTGAAGGAACTGCAGTGCACTCCAGTTGCATGTAGAGCATCACCTGTTTCTGCAGCTAAAGGAACAGGGCCTTATTTTAATTTTAAATTTAATTTTAGGGCATTATTATTATTATTTTAATTTGATTGCAAATAGAATACACAGTATTCCCTGTTATTTACACAGAGCTGAAACTTTCAAGTAAACAAGCAGACTAATACTGAATTGCTTTTTTAAAAAGGAATTGCTAAGATTTTTTTTTAAAAAAAAGTATAGTCAGTGGTCTGCATGTCAACATATATAGTATTTTGAAAATTATTCACCTCAGTAGTTTTTTGAATCCACAGAGCTACTAGTTGAGCTTGACTGTTCTGGTAAGATTAACTAAAGAAAAAGAAAACCCAGAAGAAATTTTTAAAAAGCTAATGCTGTAGCATACATTAACTAGAATTCGCATATTTAAATATTTAAACCACAAATCAAAATACATTGGCAGATTCAAACTCCATCCTAGGAATCGAAAATTAAATACATGAATTTATACTTATATATATATATATAATTATATATATATAATAGATATATATATTACTTATATACTTCTATGCTTATCTTTCTATCTATATATATATATACTTACTTATATATGTACTTATATAATATATACTTATCTGCCTGTTGACCTCAGCTTAAGTTCCATGTTGTTCTCATATCAAAATCTTAGAGACTTAGTTTACATTTTGACTGTCTATATTCAATCACTTTTGGGTTAAGTTTCATTTGAATCAACAAAAATAAGGACTGATAAATAGAATAAAAAAGAATAAATTAATAAAATTAAAAAGAATAAATCTGAGCTGCCTGAAGTTGATCAATATTGATATACTACTGATGCAAACTGCAGAACAGGACACCAGTGAGCAACGTGCCCTTGCCACTCAGCAGGCTAATGGTATGCTGGGTGGCACCAGGAAAAATATTGCCAGCAAGGTGTGGGGGTGATCCTTCCCCTCTGCTCAGCACTGGTGAGACACATCTGCAGTGCTGGGACCAGTACTGGGCTCCTCAGCACAAGAGAGACGTGGATATGATGGAGTGAGTTCAGGGAAAGGCCACAAAATCTGTCAAGAGGATGGACATAGGATGAAAAGTGGAGAGGAGCTGGGACTGTTCAGCCTGGAGCAAACAGGGCTCAGAGGGAATTAATGTGTATTAATGTGTATTAATGTGTGAAAATACCTGGAAGGAGGGTGCAGGGTGGACAGACCCAGGTTTGTTTCAGTGGCTCCCAGGATCACTGAGGCAGTGAGCACACACTGAAGCACAGGAGGTTCCTTCTGAAAACGCTGCATTACCGTGAGGCTGACAGAGCTCACACAGAGAGTTTGTGGACACTTCACCCTTGGAGATGTTCAAAACCCACCTGGACATGGTCCTGAGCCACTGGTTCTGGGGTGACCATGATTGAGCAAAGGTTGGACTAAATGATTTCACTGATTATCTGATTCTGGGATCCTCTGAAGATTTTGTTCCAAAGTATTTTTATAGCTGAAGAGAAAAAAACGAGACAGTGTCATTCCCTTTTTAGTTCAGGAAATACAGTATGGTGACTTGTGAGAAAAGAACACTGGTCATCCTATATCAGAAATTTTCATGTAAATGTAACAGGAATATCACAGAACATGTTGGTGTGAGCTAAGGTTCTTGCTTGTTGGTTGTTTTTCAATTTTACCTCTCTCCTTTCTCTCATTTTATGTGATACTGTTTACAGAGCCAGGATACAGCCTCTCTTTTTTATGGAGGAAAAGAGTTTGCTGAAATGGAAATATTCTTTTTCTTCAGCCTTTCTCCTGTCCAAGGATGGGGAGGATTGGACCCAGGTACTTGAGAGCTGAGTGCTTCTATTTAGATATGTGTTTGGTAAGGGACAGCGTCTTCCTATTAGTGCCCAATCTGCCTGCTTCCATGCGAGAAGAGAGTAGCTGCTCATCCAAAGCTGTGCTACTGGAGCTGCTGGTAAATGTTCCCTTTCCACAGGGGAGGATTTTATCAAGTACTTTTCCAGGCAGTACTTGACACTTGAACACGGTTTTCAGGTTTCAACACCTTAGTGCCACATATGGTTTAAGTTGTAGGAATAATGCCATTTTACAGGATATAAACCTTTCTGAAGAAGGAGTCACACTCTTACATAGTTGCAATTTATAGGTAAGGTGGCTTAGGGGAACGGTGAACCTAAGAAGTTTTCTCTGGCTTTATGTGCCAAACAAACAATTCAGAAATGCTGGGCAGCCTCTAAATCTTCATCAGACAGGGGCTTTCATCTCCTTTGAAATTCTGTGGCAACCTAAGAGCTAATTTGATTATTTTGTCTTCAGATGTTTTCCATAATTCAGGGTTAAAAAGCATGCTTGCTTTTAACGTTTGTGTTGTATTGCTATGTATTTTTTAATTACCTTATGGGTGAAATTTTAAGAAACCCCAAACTTTTAAAACTTGATCCCCCCCCCAAAGTTCCCTCCCTCCCTTCCTTGCTCCATTATGCCCTCTCACCATTTTTTTTTTTAACTCCCTAATTGATATTTATGAATTTGATGGTCAAGTGACAAGGTTTTTGAAAAAAAATAACTACTGAGCTATCAGGAGGATCATGTTTCTGCACGAATCACTGCTTCGGCATTCTTCCCGTCATTTTAATGAGGCACGTTCTTTTGAGCTGGCAAGTCACAATTCCACCACCCAGAGCCTCACTCTGAGGCATTTTTATAATGTCACAGTTTTTTGTTATAATCCTTGCTAGCTGGCACCATTTGGCACATGCTTCCCTGCAGGCTATTTCTAATCCCATTACTGTGGAAGTGACTCAGTTTGTAGCTTTTTTAGCACATTTGAGGGAACATCTGAGAGACACTTTGGTCTCCATCAGAAATGGCTGCGTTTATCTAGAGTTTCCAGCTGTGTTTAGCTGAAATCCAGGGAGAAAATGCTGTTTTAAAGGTAGAGAGTAGATAAAGCAAATTTAAATGTTCACCTTGATAATTAGGAATGCAGTGATGGATGGAAAGCTGCCAGGAGAGTTTCATAGTTTTCAAATAGAAGTATAGATCAGAATAAATCAATTGTTTGGCTTTTTAAATTCACACTTCTTCAGGAAAAAAAAAATAGAAATGGACTGCAATCTGCATCTAAATTCTCCTGCTGCTACTAATTAAAAGTGGGGTTGTTTCTTCTTTAGAAATATCTAAAGCATGCTTGTAACCCATGGAATTGTTGGTAAACTCCATTCTCTTCATTCATCAAGCTAATTCATAATGAACTATCTCAATGAGAACTTTAGAATGATAAAGGATTTCAAACTGTAGGGAAATAGTTCATTTCTAATTTTAAAGAAGATACAAACAGTTATCCTGTCTCCAGCTGAAGTTGCAGTTGTTCCAGCCTTCTGTTTTGCATGTGGCCATTCGCAGATGATTAGGGAATATAAAAACAGAATGAGTTTTCCTGTGCCATAACCTTCTGATTTTGGGAGCTACACCTTTTCTGGAGCAGAGGTTCATATTTGGGGCTGAGGTATCCATCTTTGTGTTTTATATAATTCACAAACCTTTCTGTGAATTCCCTTAACTGCTTTTGAATATATTCAGTTTCTGACACATACATCCTGTGCTAAAAGGTTCCACAGTTTAATTAACTACCCTGTGGCAAAAAGAAAAAAAAAAAAAACCAAAACCCAAAACTGTACTTGCTCTTTTCTAAACAACACTGTGATAACTTAGGTTGATGCCTCTAGTTGTTGCATTCTGAGGAAGATAAATTCTTTCATATTTACCATATAAATTTTATCAGTTTCTTTGAAATTATGGCGGTACAACCAGACATGTAATTCCCACAGAGTTATCTCTTTCTAAAAAAGTGTTAAAATATTTAAACTTTGTAACTTCTTTATCCTTTTATTTAGCTCTTCTTTCTATTTCTTGTATTAGTTCTGTATTCAACTTTTTCCTTAATTTGGCTACTAGAGCAACATGCAGCATTCAAAAGTCATATGTTTAAGAGATTTACCCATTGGTATAAATAAATCCCAATGGATTTATTTATTTATAAATAAATTGTACTCTATTTTGTACTCTAGTCTCCTGATATTAATTCTCCTTCGGACTACTGCTGAACATTAAATTGATAAATATGGCCAAATATCCACAAGATCTTCAAAACTTCTTTTTTGGGAGATGGAAATTTGGTGTTTTCCCTGCACATTTTTATTACATTTACAAATACATTGCCTAGGCATTCAGCATCATGAGAACATTTTGTGACTTTTGATAGTCTGTTTCAGTTTCAATCCACCATTAATAAGAACCAGTTTGTTCATCTTCATATCTACTCTCCTTTACAGATTTATGAACATACTGAACATTAGGATGCCTTTATATAACAGGGCTCTTCCAGTAGTGAACTCATCCTCACAGTAAATGTTGGCTATTTTGTTTCTTGTTCTTATTAGTCCATGGCCTGGTCATACCTCTTACCTCTTTTGTAGCTTATTTTCCAGAGTGATTTTTAGTGAGAAACCTTGTCAAAAATGATGTGGAAATCTATGTATTCTGTATTGCACTCATCACACTCATCTATTCACAATTAGTTTCCCCAAAGAATTCTAGTAGATTTTTAAAAATTTATTTTCTTCCATAACAGCTGGTGATTGTGTCCCTAATATATTAAATTTATCTTTTCATCCAGTAAGTGTGATCTTTTCCAATGCTTTTTATTGATCTCCCTGATATGGAAGTTAGGCCATGTACAATGTTCAGGCATTGCTAAAGCCCTGCTCAGGATCTGATGTTACATCCCCATTCTTCTTGTCTCTGGCACAGGGAATAAGCAGAGGGGCTGTGGAAGAGGGGCACAACGCTGAAGGTGATGAGGAGATAGGTGGGGCTTCTCTGAGACCCCAGAAACAAGGGCAATCTCAGTCCCCAGGGGTACCCCAGGGGTAGCAGGCAGGTTTTGTGCTTGTGGGGCTGTGAAGTAGGGATCCAACCCCTGACAGTAAAGACTGGAGGGCTTTGGCCACAGAAGGAAGATCAGGGCAGCACCTGAGATGCAGAGGAGGCACCAGGACCTGCATCCAGGCAAGAACCTGAGCCACAGAGCAGCACTGGGAGAAGGGATGAAACCATGAAGTATTATGGTGGGAGAGTCCCTGAGGCAGAGGATGGAGGGCCCAAGCTGAGCTGCTGCTTACTGGGAGCTCAGAGCCTGGGCATGGTGGAGAGAAGGCTGAGGTTCATCCAGCCCTTGGATGGCTCCCTCACAGCCAGGGAAGACCCAAGGCATGTCAGCTGTTTGGGGGAGAGGGTGTAGGGGAAGGGAACTGGGGGTTGGATGTACCACCCTGTTCCTGAGAGGGAAGGCTTGAGGATGGGCCTTCCAGGCAACACCTAATGGGCTGCTGAACTTTAGAGCAGCAATTCGGCTTTAGCAACAGCAGGACCCTTCTTAAGGCTCAAGGACTGGGTATGAGCTGATGCCTCCCCAACCTGACAGCTCTCCAAACTGAGGCAGCTGACTTAGGGGATGAGGGCAGAGAAATGAATGTTCTTTATCTGGACTTTTGACTTTTTGGCTTTTGACACAGATCACTAAGTGATCTCCAGAGGTGCTTTCATCACTCAGCTGTTCTGTGTGAGGCTGTGATTTTAAACGTGGTGAAATGCATCACACAGGAGTTCTGAAACTGTATTTTAAAGTTCCCTTAGAAACAGTCAATGAGCACCACTGAGTTCATACAACTAGTTATTTTGTTTTCCATTTTATCTAAAGCCACTTCTATTGTCACTTCTGTTTAAGACCACTTATTCAAATTTTCCTATATTAAGAAAGATTTAATTGTGTAAATAAATTGTGGTGAAGGGCACAAAGAGGTTGTTTGGTTTTTTTTCTGTCATCTCTCAATCTTACAGGCCCTTGACAATCTACTGCTCCTAATGTATTAGAGCAAGCTTTTATTGGCATTTTTTATGGGCTTAGCAAATTATTTCTCAAAACCTTTTTGGTCTTACTTGCCCCATATTATGAATTCTTTGTTTTCCTTGCTTTTGATTTTTATGCTCTTAATTCAGAAACATGTCTTACTTTTACTAGGCACTGTGTTTGGTTATTCTAGATTTTTCTTTGGGTTGGAATTTTGGGTTGGATTTTTTGTGGTGGGTTTGTGTAGACTAATTTTAAGGGTTAATACCTAGTGCACACTGAACCTATAATGTGCTGTTTTCAGATAGACTCTATTCTTTTTACAAGGATCTTGTCTAGTTGTTTTTTCAATTTAGTTTTAACAAGATTCTTTATTCTTATGTCCTTTGAATTCTTTGAATTTTAATATACTATCATGAATTTTTTGCTTGCTCACCTCTTTAAAGATAGGAGTAGTGGGAATATTTCAGAGTATTGCTTCAATAACTTCTTCTTGAACCACAGGCACTGTGCCTTGCTCAGAACTGCAAGATTTGTTTTTCTATTTGTGGTTTCTCTCAGAGGCAATCACCTTGGATGCAATTTTAAGTTCTCCACCACCACCTCTTGTGACAATACCAGTTTTTAAGGGGCTATTTTCTTAATATTGACATGAGATTGAGGCACAGCCATACACATGGTCCCACATGTGTGAGTAGAAGCAAGGTCAGAGAACGTTATCATGCATGTCCAAACAGCTGCCATCTTGCTTAACAGCTCAGATGCTGCCTTCCTGCACAGCTAATGCAAATTTTAAAGCCTGATAAAAGATATCTTTTCACCTTAAATTTATGGAGAATGTTCTTATTTTTAATGAGCTCTAGTTTACACCAGATTGTGGATCATCCCTTTAATTCTGCCATCACATTACTTGAGCAGAGACAAGTGCTGCTTTGAAGTGTCATTGTGCTGTGGAAAATCTGACATTCAGAGCTGAGTGCAAGATGTAGCACTGACAAAGTGGAAGATTTAGGTTCCCAGACAAGGACGTTTCTCTGAATTTTAATACACACCTGTATTTATTCTTGCAGTCCCTCTGATTCAAACATCACAATGTCTGTTTTGCATCAGAGAAATTAAGTCTTCTTTCATTTACGAGTTTCACAGGAAAAGTCAAAAGTAGGTCAGAAGACAACTTAATGTTGTGTTGGTTTCTTTCCACCAGTAAAAAGGAGTGAAAGTACCCCCTTTTATGATCAATATGGTGCCATTCCCTTTTGTGTTAAAAGCTGGCTGTTGCACTCTGTGTTGACTCTGCACAGCAGGTTCTGTTACTTTAAAAGCCAAAACTTTAATTACTGGATGGAGAACCTGAGAGGTTACCAAGACATACATTATTTGGAACTTGCCTAAGGACTGAAGACAAAGAAATGAAAGTTGTTTAAAAGAAAGAATAAGAATAAACAGACATTTAGATCATGCTTGGGCAACAATACCTTAATTTTCTATTTTATACTAATAATTGATGCAGAGACATCAAGTAAAGGGATTAAAAGTGGCCTTCTGGCTGCTCTGACTATTAAATGACCTTAAAAGAGGAATTAAAAAAACCTAATGACCTTGCAATGGAAAAGTTCCTGCTGCGTAAGAAAGTTTATTTGTTCTTTAATGCATGCTAAAGGGTACATTGTTGACAAACAATTAAACCTAATTGTTGAAACACAGGAGTCTGGCAAGGTGAAGGTTATAGTGTTAGTATGATTAATAGAGCCTTTTAATTAAAGAAAGCCAAGGAACTGCACACCTTTGCAAAAGTTTTCAAGTAGAAAGGAAAAGTACAGGTTTTCAGTAGTGTTTTCCTGGTGTGGTCATTTGCAACATTCTGATGTGAGTCAAAATGAAAGGGTCAGAATTTGCAAACTGATGTTATTGATCAGTGCATGCCATTTTCTCATGGGATCCTCAATAAAACTACCAAAGTTTCAGTTTAAGCTTGAGTATTCCGAAAGATATTTAAGAGAATAGGTATTTTCAGGAATTGTGAGATGATCTCTCCCCTTAGATTATGATAGAATGAAGATCTGGATGGAATCTTTCAGGCTGAGAAATACTTCTAAGATCAAGTCCAATCAGTGCTACCAAATTCACCACTAAACTGTGTCCCTCAGTGTCGCATCTGCATCCATTTTAATTTCCTCCAGGAACTCCACTCTCCTGGCATCCTGTTCATTGGCCAGCTTTACAATATTTTCCATGTAGCAGTTTTTCCTAATATCCATTCCAAACATCTTCTGTTGCAATTTGAGGCCATTTCCTCTCCTTTGATAGCTTGTTACCTGGGAGAAGAGCCCTGTCCCCACCAGGCTAACCTCTCCTTTCAGGCACTACTAGAGAGCAATAAGGTCTCCCCTGAATTTCCTCTTCTCCAGATCCAACATCCCCCAGCTCCCTCAGCTGCTCCTCATCAGACTTGTGCTCCAGACCCTTCCCCAGCTCTGTTCCCTGCTCAGGACATGCTCCAGCCCCTCAATGTCCTTCTTGCAGTGAGGAGCCCAAAAGTGAGCACAGGATTGAGGTGTGACCTCACCAGTGCCCAGCACAGGGGGACAGTCACTGTCCTGGTCCTGCTGTCACACCACTGCTGATACAGACCAGGTGCCATTGGCTTCTTGGCCACCTGGGCACAGCTGGTTCATGCTCAGCCACAGCTGACTAGCACTCCCAGGTCTTCATGATGGTCAACATTCCAGCCACTCTGCTCCAATCCTGCAGGAGGTTACTGTGACCCAAGTGTGGGACCAGGCATATGGCCTTGTGGAACCTCAGCCCACGGATCCAGCCTGTGCTGAGATTCCTCTGTAGGGCCTTCCTGCCCTCCAGCAGAACATTCCCACCCAAATTGCAAAATGACTGAGTGAGCACTGAACCATTGATAAAGCTATTAATCAGCATATTCCCAAAAGCTGTGTCCTGAGGAACACCACGACTGATTTACCCCAGGTGGATGTAACTCCATTCACCACCGCTCTATGCTCGACCATCCAGCCAGTGTTTAGCCAGGGAAGAGTACACCCATGGAAGCCATGAACAGCTAGTTTTTTCAGGAGATTACCCAATCTTGCACTAGCTACCATCGTGGCATTTCTGCTCATTGTTCTCTTGATAACTATATCATGGTTTTGAAAATATACTATAATACAGCTCTCACTTAGAAAGACAGTAGCTATGGTAATTTACAGCTGCAAGATCACTCCATTCCTCTGTTGTCTTGGAGTGAATTTTTGAAGACAAAGTAAAAGGCATTGTCATGCCACACTGCATCAGAAAACAGAGAACACAGCATTAATTTTAATTTATTCTGAGACTTTTTGTAGACAGCATGGAAAGATTTACAGACCTGGTTTTTTTTCTGGTATTAATTATTCCATGTAGGTCATTAGCACTGATGAATCTAAACATGATATCTAATGGCACATATCATCAGTACTTAGGAGTCTAAATTTTATATTTAATGGCAGCCAGGTCCAAATTTGGGAGACCTAATTCCAGGTCCTAATTCATAAACTTGGCAGTTGTCACTATGATTTGTGGCACTTGGTGATTCCAATTTATGGAGACCTAAAGCTCCCTTCTCCCTCTGGAAATCCATGCACGACTACCCCAGCCCATCTCCCTTGTGTTTTGTAACAACTGGAACTGCCTTCACAGGACTCCTTTATTGACTCAGAGAGCATTAGTTTAATTCCTCTTTCTATTTTCTTAAATCCTATCTGTGTTTGTGTAAATTATTTTCGGTAACATTAAATTATTGACATAAGGAGTGATGTGCATTAATATAGTTTACCTAATGACTGGAGTTAACTGCCATTAGGTAAAAACCCATTTACTTAATGGTGTTTTGTTTTTATTTTTATTTTAGTATTGTTGTCTAGAAAATAGCTTTTTAAAAATTATTATCTTAAGGAGCTTAACATGTGAAGAGACTGAAATGCATAAGCATTCTGGAGGGAAACCTATTGGTAATTAATACAATTCATAGTCTTCCTTTCCAAGACACTTAGCCTAATGACTGTAGAGATAAGGCAAGAAAATGTACTGTCATATTCCACTGTCTTCTGCTTTGTGCTTCAGACTGTTTACCTGTGTATAGTGAGCAGTGGGTTGAGGTGCTGTTGACTTTAAGAAAAATATACTTGTGATGATGTATATTTTTTAATGTTACCACTGTCTTTTATCAATCTCATCTGTAGGAAATAGAACGAGAATTGTCTCAATCAAGCAAAATGTCTGGCTCCCAAATGGGGGTTTCTGTACTAGTACCAGGACCAAATCCCTTAACTGTAAAATAAAATAAATTATATTATGAAAAAATAAAAATTACCTGGCTTCCATTCAGAATGTCATGGTTTCAAATATAGTGCTGTCTTACAACCTAGTGTTTCACACACCTGCTCTTCATACTTACAGCAGTTCTATTTTAAAATAGAAAATAAACTATTTGTAATGGGAAATCTTTTATGTATCACACATTTACAGTTATATTTGATGCACTTGACTACTTTAGAGCATATTGAGAATGGCAGACATGCTATGCTATCATGTTCATTCTCAGATAAAGCTTTAGAAACAAATATTTAAAAGAAAAATTGCTTGCCATCCCTAAGTAGGAAATGCTTTAGAAGGTTCTGTTCTTGTGTCAGTATTTCACAGGCTTCAGTTCAGAGGTCTGTTTCTGCTGGGAACGGGAATGGAAGTAGAAATATTCATAGTACCTCTGTTGCCAAAGTTTGTTCAGGCTGACAATTTTTATGTCCCAGTGTTATTTTTCATCCTATTCTTGTTAGATTTACAATTGTTCAGTCCTGTTTGCTTTAAAAATGTATTTTGTGATATTTTCAGGAAGTGAGGTGACTATGCCCGACATTAAAATTTGGGAAATATGAGTGACATTTCGACGTTATCAGGAAATTATTTCTACAAGACCCTTGAAAGAGAGGGTTAGTGGAAAAGATGAAAAATTAATTTCAGCTGTGAATATACTGATGAATGTTGTTTACAGGTTTACAAGCTTATCACAAGTACATGCAGAGATAACGTGGATTTAATATGAATTGTTGAAAGCAGGCATGACCTAATGCACATTAACGTAAGCAGCAATTCAGGATTTCTGCTTGTAGGAAAATATTGCATGATGTGAGGACTGTACACATCCATTTTAGAAACAAGTATGAAATCTTGCTAAACAATGTTGCACCCAAGACACTGATAAAACTCCTCCCAAGATTATAATTCTATTTCATAGATTTCTACCAAATGATATTCACTTTGCTTACTTTACCAATTTAAGATTTCTAAACAAGTCTGTTTTCCTTTGCCCTCCAACTTAAGTTTCTGTTATGAATGTTTCAGCACAGGAGTTATTAAAAAATAAAACAACAGATTATTAAGGGATTTGATTTCTCTTTTCCTAAAATTACCTAATAATAGTGATATTGTAGAAAACAATGAGTTAAGAATCGTGACTGTGACTTTTTTTATTAAAAACATCCATTCTGAGTGCATAAACATGTGTTTATACATAGTTTACCACAAATATAAATAAAGCTATATGCAAAATACAGTTCACACGTTATTCTCAAGAAAAATAATAGATGTAAAAATGTGTATTTTATACCATATGTAAGAAATTAATTATTAATGTGACCTGAATATATAATATGTTAGTTTGATATAGCAGCAGATTATATTAGCCTTTTTGCCTGAAGTCTCATGCTATGAAAATGCAAGAAAGGTTTTCAAGATGTTTGTAGCCTAACTTTAACATGGGGAAGCCTGAGGCTGTCATTACCACATGTTTTGTCACTGCAGCAGAAGGGGTTTTTGTAACCCAGGTTTTCAGGAATCAGTAAGGAATATTTTTACCACTGACTTAAGGAGGCATGAGGAAATGTTCTGAAATATTACTTTGTGTACATTAGAAGAACAGACTCTGCATTAATCTGTTCATTGTTAGAGGAGAGCAAGGAGACTGAACAGTTATTTTGGAAACGTGAACTGGGGATCTGACATCTGAAGTAAAAATTATGGTCCAAAAGACCCACTCAGATGTTGAGACAAAATGTTTAGAGCTGTTTAATCTTTCTGAGAAGCTCTCTTTTAAATTTCTTTTATGTTCTTGTCAGTTAATAAGGTACATGTCGTGTGGCAGGCTTGGAACTGACCTAGTCTGTGTTCCTGCAAAACTAAGTCAGAAACTAAACAGATTCATACCTAAATAACCATCCAGTCTATATAGTCTGAATATTTCTGGAACATGTCAGATGAAAGGAGTCTCCAATAAAACAAATGCTTTTAAGATATTTATTTTAAATAATTTTAAAATGTTTTGTTTTAAAACTGTGTTAAAAGGCTTTTAGAGTAAATTCACTGTTACATAGTCCTTAACTTCTATATCAGTAGCTTAATTGTTAGGCTAGGCAGTGGAACACCAAAATTTGGTTTTAGTTAAAACTCTTGTCTCATTCTGAAAGTGCCCTCTTCAGAGTAATAAGTTTTTCAAGATGGATGCTCTCCAAAATTAGGTAGAAAAACAGTCTCTCAAGACTCACATGCCCTGAAGGAGAGACCAAGTGAAAGAGATGTGATTCTTCAGCTTATTAGATTTTTCATGTTCATCAGAGGTTCATAATTTCATTCTAGATCTCAAGTTTGCTTCTGTTTCCACCAATTTAAAATGTCTAGAAGTTTATAAAGTAAGCCTTAGGCAGGTTTCTCTTCTTGGTAATTTACCATAACCAGCAAGTAAATAATGTCTTTCTCTGTCTTGTGGAGCGTTTTGTATTCCCTAGGCTGCAGTGCCCTCTTTTCACAGAGAAGAGGTCTTTGTCTTAAAAAGCCCAAAATGCTCATGTTCTGGGACAAAAGGAGAGAGATCCTTTAAAAGGTCTGTGCCCAGGATTATCACCGAGCTGCTCACACTGTGAGGAAGGGTGGGATTGCCAGCCCCAAACAGCAGAGCTGTGGCTCTACTGAGAGCTCTTTGATTCTTCTTCCTGAGGTGTCACCTCCTCACAGTATCCACAGAATCAAAAAATGGCCTGCGTTAGAAGGGATTAAAGGGATTTTGTTTCAACCCCTTTGCCATGCTCAGGGACCCTTCCAAGCTGGCCTTGAACACTTCTAGGAATGGGGCAACCACAGCTTCTCTGGGAAACCTTTACCAGGGCCTCACCACCCTCACAGTAAAGAATTTTTTCCAAATGTTTTCCAAAATGGGGTGCATGCAGCCAACACAATGAAGAACAAAAGCAAGTATGCCCAGCTGTTTTCTCAGAATGTACAGCAGTGGAATGTAAGCTTCCTGAGTGTCCCTGGAAAATCTGAATCTCTTACACAGTGACTGGATGCCTAACCCTAGGCTTTGGCTTTACTGAGTTGCAGATACTTAAAAACTTGCCTATTGCAGTGATCTGTGTAGAGCTATGATTAAAACTACAGATTTCTGAGCCCCAGGGGGAGGTGTTCTGGCAACTGAATTACTCTACCCCATTTGCTACAGTTTTATGCTTTAGAGCCTGTATTTTCATTTCTCTGTGACCACAACTTGTCTTTCTACAGAAATTATGTGTTCTAAATGTTTCATGCAGTAGATGGAATCGTTTCCCTTTGATGAGTATTTAAGGAATACAGCTGTCCTAGATATGTCTTAAGTGGGAGACTGGTTCAGAGGAAATACAATGCAGCCACTGCCAATTTGAGAGATCCTAATGTCAAGCAAGAAGGAGTTAATGTGGACTTAAATATATCTGAAAGCAAACACACTTAATGATAATGACAAGTACTTATGCAAATGAACTGCTAATACTCATCCAGCCAGAGGTGATTAAGTCTTTTAGGCCAACTGGAGATTTCACCCAGCAGGGACTATGTGAAAAAAGACAAAGGTTTAAATAACTTGAGGGGTTATAGCTCTAGTGCTGCACTTAAGTAACATTTCTCTGAATTATCCTCCCTTTAATGCCTCTTCCCTTCCCCCAGGAAGGAGGTCACAACTTCAGTTACCTTGTAAATCTTTTAACCTATACATTTTAAGGTCTGTAAAAGCACTGTAACCTATCCCAGAGTGATATGCTGGTATTAAATAGACTGGAATAATGAAGGGACCTAAGGGATTATCTAGTCTGATACTTAATTATGTAGACTAGGATCAAGGGAGAGGAATGAAGGAATTACATCTGTCTCTCACTCCTATGGTGTTTGTCCACAGAAAAAAGTTATTGATACATTTCTATTAAAAGCCTTGCAAAGGCAACACAGGCTGTTTTAGGTCTGTGTAATATGGTGAAGAGGGCTTCAAGCAAAATTAACTACCTTATCTGCAACAGAGAAAAGGAAAATTATTAGCTGCTGGAATTCTGCTGTAATAGTTCTTTTTTTTATTCCCAATACTGCACTTAGTGTATTGTGTTTATGTGGTGTTATCATATAGGTAGATTTTGTATTTCATTGGTGAAAAAGTATGTTCTTCTCAGAAGAAGAAGGTACAAAGGTATCTGTAAAGACAAAATAGAACATTTAGTAATTAAATATTCTTCTAAGGAAAGGGGTTGGATATTTTTGCAGATATTTAAGGCAGAATTGGTTTGTAACATGAATACATCCTCTTCTGATGTATTTGTTTTAGTAAACACATATATATGTATTTTAGTATAAATTATCCAAGTCCTGCTTGCCATTGAAGGCTTTTTTACTGAATATATCTTCCAGTCAAGCAGAAATTGGGTGCTTGCTATGTGCAGCTACTTTAAACCTTTACTCAGAATCATTTATTGACTGGTTTGTGTTCTTGTGACCAGTATTTCAGGAAAAAATAATTGCACAGGCTTATGACTCAACAGCTTCAGGAAAAAGACAGTAGCTAACAGGTGTTGCAAATCAGTCCTCAATCTGGTCCTCATAGCTGGGAGAAGAGGATCCAGCTGTCTGAGGCTTTCTGATTAAAAATTCCTCCTTAATAATCTCCCAGTCTTTTGCTTGTGCCCACACATGTTTTATACTTTTCAGTGGGCTTGGGGAAATGAATGGATTAGTAGTATCATGCATCTGAGTCAGCAAGTTAATTAAAGGCTGCATGTATAAAATGGAACAATGAATTATTTAGTGGATAACAAACATGATCTAAAATTCCATTTACTCATATTTCAGGTCAATTTTTAGCTTCAGAAGCCATATACCAAAACCTAACACTTTTGCATATGGCTAAAAGTAAATACCAACAACATGCTTGCTAAAGTTTCCATTGGAGGTCTATTGAGGGCTTTATGACTTTACATTTGGGATGTTTGCTTTTCTTCCTATTCCCTGTCCCCAGAGAAATTCCAGGCAGTGGTGAGAAGAGAATTGTTTGTCTGAAGATCAGCACTAAACATAAAGCAGGTTATAGATTTGGACCCAAATTGCATACCATGCCTTGTTTGGACAATATCTGCTCAGATTTTGCTATGACTTTATAATGAAACATCTGAAAGTATGGAGATCAAAGCCCGATTCAAACAAAGATCTGAGTTTCACAACACAAAAATACATATATGTTCACTCACACATCCTTGTGCTTATTTTTCAAACATCTAATTACAGCAACTTGGTGGGGTTTTTTTCCATGCAGGGCCCAATAGCAAAAATATTTCTCTTGATTTCACTGGGACTTTTACAATGTCATAGTAAATCTAGACAGAATAATTTACTATGAAAGGGTTTAATTTCTGGCCATTTAAAAAGTACTCTGGACTGGTTTTACTGTAACACATATTTTTCTGCACTTTTATCATCATTCTTGGTGTGAAAGGCCTTGTAAATCTGCAAGACTGACTTTTAGCAGTGCTTTTGATGTATGATGTCCTAATTAGAAGCAACTCCTCAATGCTTCTTTTGTTTAGAACGAAAAAAGGCCACAGATCTGCTGTTCACAATGACTGGCATCCATTTGGTGTAAGAGAGTGAAATATCTACTTTCTCAAATTGTTTTATGAAATGTAGTTTTTATTTGAATAACTGGAATCAGTGGCAGATCTTTATAAACCACCTGACTGATGTAAGCACTTCTTCAATGAGCCATTAATTAAAGAAATATCTTGAATTGTCAAAGACTGGGCAGACCATAATATTTTTTCTTCTTGCCCACAGAGTTTTCTAAGGATTGAGATTCAAAATTTTGACCAGATTCAAGAGACCTGACTTTCTGAATGTTTTTAGTTTCCATGTATAAAAGCTTTACTTCTTCAAGAAATTTTGAGCTCTGCCCTTGTTTCTCACTTCTGAAATTCTCCTGCTCAAGCTCCTACCCAAGAATGGTAAATGACTTTTTCAGCAGAAGAATTCCACTCAAAGGTAGTTGTTTCTAGATAATTAAGTCCTTCAGAATCAAATTTTTAATCCTAAATGAGAGTGCTGGACAAGTTCACATACATCTTCCTTATTTTTCGGTCCTAGTAACAATATATCAACCTTGGACAGAAATACATAGAATTCTACATCCCTGTCACTTGACACTGATGCAAAAGTGAGAAATAGAACATTCTTCAGACAATAGTGGTATCTTCTTTCCTTTGCATATTTTCTCTCCCAAAACATTCTAGAAATGGATCATTTTTACTGAAAGACATAATTATTTAAATTTTGGTTTTTTAACTTTTATGATCAACTGTTATTGACTCATAGCTATCCTACTCTAAAAAGCAATTCAAAATGCTCCTAATAATGATGATAAGCAATAAAAATCTTTATTCAAGATTATAATTCAAAAAGTTTCTTTAAATTTCCTGAAACTTATAGACAAGTTCTTAGATAATGAATATATGAATATGAAGCTTTATTTTAAAAAAAATATATTTAACAATTTATTTTTCTGCCTCATTATTCAGGAAAAATGAGTGTAGGCTGAGTCAAACTTTCATAAGGTGGAAGAGTTTTTGTCAGCTTTTATTCCTTCAGAGGAAGTATCTGGGGGAAATGGATAATTACAATGCCAATTTTTATTATCAAAATAATGTGCAAAATTTATGACCTGATAAATCTGTCCTCGGATGGAGATTCTCATTTTGATAATCCCCCTAAAATGAGTAATAAAGCACCTCTGATAGCAATAAACCATTTTTCTTTGACATTTCATGATAAGTGTAACAACAAATAAAGGAGGAACTTCAAAGACTGCTTACTTCAAAAGCTCTATAAAGTCCATTTGAATAAAATCCATGACTTTCATAAAAGTGGTGTTGAAAATGTCATGAATTAAATTAATGGTCTACATCTCCTTGCTTCATATTGTCTGTATTTTAATCATAATTTATTCTTCCGCACATCCTGCATGTTGTTGATTGAAGGAAATATTAAATCCAGCTGAGCTTTAAGCAATTTTAAAAGGAATGACTGAATATAATTATACTTGTTAATAGTCCTGAATCTGCTTTTTTATTTGCTGCTGTCTGTCATATAACAGATCAGTAAGCTTTTGCTTTTTATAACTATCATTAATCTTTCACAGAGATTCAAAAAATATCCATTCTATAACTATATTGTGTTAGCTTTTTTACTACAGCCTTGTTTAGATGTTCTTAGTGTACCAGGAAAGGGAACTACTCAGATTTGATCACCATCTGGGAAAAAAATGAATCAACTTTTCCTAGTAAAACAAATTTTTCATGTTTCAGTTACAAAGAAAAGCTTATTTGAGAATAAGTTGAATTGGTTCTGAAGCCAGTCATTTTTGAGCATAAGTTTTTTTGATAGCTATGAAGAACAATGACAATGTAGACCATAGTGTCCAGCTCATTATTGTTCTTTTACAACACATTTTTCGTGTATGATGGGACTTTTTTTGGTAGTGTCTGTTACACTCAGGGAAAAATTAAGGTATCATAGATTATCCTGAGTTGAAAGGGATCCACACAGATCATCAAAGTCCAATTCCTGGTCCTGCACAGGACACCCCAAGAATCCCAGCATGTGCTTCAGGGCACTGTCCAGACACTTCTTGAGCTCTGTCAGGTTTGATGCTGTGACCACTTCCCTTGGGGAGCCCATTCCTATGCCCAGTCACCCTCTGGGGGAGGAACCATTTGCTAATATCCAGCCCAAACCTCCCACAACACAGCTTCTTGCCATTCCCTCAGGTCCTGTCACTGGTCACCAGAGAGAAGAGATCAATGTCTGCCTCTCCATTTCCCCTCCTGATGGTGGTGATGACCAACAAGGTCTCCCCCCAGTCTCCTCCAGACTGAACAGACCAAGTGACCTCAGCCACACCTCACACACTTTCCCTCAAGTCCCTTCACCCTCTTTGTAGCCCTCTCTTGGGTTCTCTCTGATAGCTCTATATCATTCTTGTACATTGTGGCACCCAATACTGAATTTCTTCAATTTTTACCACTTTCTGTACTCCCCCACTACAGAGGAATTTCTTTTTTGTTAGATTGAGTGTAGGGTGACATAAAGCAATGGGTGGTATGAATCACCCATCTAAGGCCCATTAGTGTACATATACAGAACACCAGTGGTTTCTCTTTCCTTCCAAACTATGAATGTTATGGTTTCTGTTTTGGTCACTCATACACTATATTGCAGGAAACAAAATATCAACAATCCCATAAACAGATTTAAAGTGAGTTCTGTTGCACTGCAGCATTATGCACAGCACAAGTTGCAGAATTTGCCCTGAGGAGCAGCCGGCATTAAAGACCTTCTGCTGACACTGGCCATCCTACAGGTGCTGAATTATCTAATGATAGCTGATGAAAAGTTAATCCAGGGACAGTTTACTCTGCTGTGACTCCAGCAAAAACAAGGCTTTGTCTGATTTCTTTACTCAGTTTTGGCTGGCATGAGAATTCCAGAAAAAATCATTGGTCCTTCTGGGCCTTATCTGTACCAAATTCGTGTTACCCTTCCTGTCCTTTCTCTAAATACTGTTCAGCCCGTTTCCCAAGGAAGGGATCTTTCACGAGCTGTGTAAGACTGCCAGAATGCTGTCCTTTATCCATGTCCAGGCTCTATTAACTTGAAATGCCAATCCCATTTAACAGAGGGAGAAAAATTTCAAAGAAATATGTTTTGGAACTCGGTGTGTTCATATATATCAGTGTGGTCAAAAATGTATCTTAAAAACTTGCATTTCTGTAAGAAAAGCATGTGAGCAGTGGATAGGGAGGGTGAAGAGGGACAACAGTGGAAGCATTTGTTGGTGGCCTGAGGAGAAAAGGGATCAAGAGTTCCCTGCCAGGAGAAGGCCCTTTCCTAGGAATACTTGATCTGTCATGCACTGGAGAATGTTGCCACATGACTGACAGGGAACCAGTTTTCTCCCTGTCAAGTTCTTCCTGCATTTTCACAGATCATTACATTTTCTCTACCTTTCTGTAGAGTAACAGCTAGAGTGAGGGCAAGCAGGGAGGTGGAGCAACTTCCTCAGGCTCCTGGCCGAAGTGAGTGAACCACCAGGACTGACTCACTGCATCACCAGCATCACTGTTTGCTGCTGACAGTGAAAACTGGATTTGCTGGTGCTCTCATGAATGGTACTACATGACTTTCTGGAGCTGGAGTACCACAGACTGTGTGATCTACCAGGGGATTTATGAGAGATCTGCATAATATTGCATTATATAGCTACCTCCTTTTTTTTTTTGGTGTTGTTTGTTTGTTGTTTTGTCGAGGGGTTCTGTGTGTGTGTGTAGGATGCATTGCTGTGCATATCACTATTTTTTATAATCTCCTTCCCAATCTGTCCTGTTCTTTATATATTTTTTTTCTTGCATGTCATCTCTGGCAATGATGGTGTTTTTCTTCGTCAAGTCTTAATTTTATCTGAAGTGATAAAAGTGGAAACAAAACCTCAATTGCATAAGAATGCTAGGCCACGCTGCATCAAAACTAGTACTGTGTTATTTTTCAGTAGCAGATAAGTTTTCTCACTAAAACTGACCTTGCAGTTTATCCACTGGGGAGCTAGATAACACAACTACACCCTTTGAGATTATATTTGTTGCTGTAGTAATGTTGGACAGATAGTTATCTGATTCTTTTCTGAGAAGGAATTGATATTTTAATATAGTATTCCCAGGCTATATTTCTGTTAACAATTATAACAAATTTCTGCAAAAGTCATATTGAGCTGCAGAAGTTCCCTTAAGAAGCCTCAGCCATATAAATATGGTAACTGAACCCTCGTGCAGTTCAGCTACAGAGCAATGATATACCGATGCCTGAATGTTTCTTTGAGATCACATTAGTTTCCTCTTGGGATAGCTGGAAAAGGTCAAGATCCATAAAGTAAAAGAGGGCATAACAAGGAAACTGATTCCTTATGTCACCAAATAACCTTTCCTATTCTTAGGTGACTCCTTCAAATTAACATGGTCAGACGTGAACCTAAACATGCCCGCGGTTTTCTGGTAACGCTGACAGTGCCTTGGAAGGTTTGTAGCACTACAGGTACCCTTTTTGTCTGTGAATTCACTCAGTACTAAGTACTGCTTTGTCTGCCACTGGAAAAGCCTGTCAGCCTTTGTGTTTAGCCTAAACTATACTCCAAATGTATTCTGGAAGAGATGCAGGGGGGAGGAATGTAGTGGAGAACGGTAGTTTGCAGCATAGATACATAAACAATAAGGAAGTTTCAGGTTTCTGGGGCAGTTTTTCAAGAATGTCTCAACCAATATCTCTCACAAAACCTTAAAAAGATGATAACCTAAAGAGAACCCATCATTTTAGATGATATCAATGTTACATAGCTCTACATACTGTCATTTTGGGAGGAGCTGCTTTTTTATTTTTTAAGATGATGTCTCATTTATGATTCCTCCTTTCATTATTGTAAAACCGTTTCTCTCCACGAATTTATTTTTTTTCTATTTTGCACTAAGTACAAGGGTGAAAATGTGAAACATACTTTTAAATGAAAAAGGATTTGTACTGATAATTCAAAAGGTATTTTTGTGGGATTTATTTTACATTTCTATTTGAGTAACATAGGTACAAGTAAAATTTATGGGAAAAGTAAGATATTTTATACAGTCAAGTGTTTCAAGTTGAAGATGTCACCAGTTGTAAGCTTTCTATGCTACTTCATATTATTCTGGCACCATCATTTTGTATTCAATGGTCCTTTAAGTAATCACTTGAAGAAACACCGAAATCAGCTAATGAACAGTGTGCTTTAAAGTGCTAACCGTGTCTTTTTAATAGCTATCTGTGTCATATAAGGCAGAGCTTTGTACCATACACCAACTCTGACTTTATAAAGCAGAAGGGAATTATGAAATACTAGTTTTATTGTCATATTTCATTGTTTAAAATTAGATGTATTTTAGGGGACTGACATTGTGTTTTCATGTGTACAACTCTGGCTCTACATGTTTACTTTTTGTGGGCTCCAAGTGGAGAGAAAATGAGAAGAAATGCATATTCTTTAATTTACAATTTAGAAAGGGAGATGTGCCAAGAAAACAAAGGGGAGAAGTGTGTGTGAAACCAAGGAATCGAGAGAAGGAGAAATCTGCTATTGTTGAGATGAGTGTTGAACTCATAAATGTCACAGACTGACTTGTCATGCTTATATTAAAATAGAAAATTTTACTCTTCTTTTCTTGTGTAACTGAAAAGTTGTGGAGAAATCCCAGCCTGAATTGATGTAAATTTTGTGCCACTCTCCAGAACCAAGAAGTCCTTGGATTCAAGTTTTTACAAGTAGAATAGCCTAAGCATGAGCCAGATTAATGCTGTATGTTGAGCCATGTCTGCAAAACATGCAGCAAGGATGAAATATATTGTTGCCAGACAGCAATAGTTCAGTCCCCACCACAGATCTTAAAATATTACTAAGAATATTTAAATAATGTTAACCATCATCAGTACAAACCTCATGCTTATGAGTAAATGTCTAAGTACAGGAATTAAAACTTCCTTAGTTTAGAGCTCTTTTGTCACTATTACACCACTTGCTATGAGAATTGGTACAAAAATATGGCCTTATTCAATGATCATCTAAAATACCTCCTTTTGCAAAATCCAAAATATTCTGTTTGTTTCTTTGTGTTTTTTTGTTTTTTTTTTTCTTTTTAATTAATTCCTAAATAACAATCTGTAGAAGTAAAAGCCTGGCCCCAGTGACACTGACTATGTAACTGTGCTTTCAGCTGTCATTTTTGTGTTTTAGCCCCAGTGTAAGACACTATGGCTGTGTGATATTGCTAAATAAGAAATGTACCAAACCCCTGATGCCAGTGCTGAGTTCTGCCAAGGACAAAGCCCCTGTTAAAGTGTTGTCTGTACACCTTTCCTTAGCAAAACAATTATATATATGATATTTTTATTTTCATATTTACTATCTATAAAAAACTATTGTGTGCTACCCAAGAAGAAAGTAGGCCAAAAGAAGAGTGTAAAACACAAATTAAGGACCATTTATTTTGCTTTGTAGTAGTCACTGTCTTGTTTATCATTGACCAGACCTTAAATTTCCTTTTAGCTATTTCACATTTTTTGATCCTGTGTGTAGCTAAAGTTTGAGCATATTTATTCAGATTTAATTTAGTTCTGCACAACCCCAGGCAAACCCAACCCCAGGCAAACCCTGAGCATGGCAGATGTGTGACAGAGTGAGTTCTTTGTTGCCATTTGAGTAGATTTTTACCATGCAGAGTCAGGCATCAATCTTAGGCCCTCAGAATTGTGGTCTGGTGGTATCTTTGTCTTCCTGCATCAGGGTATTATAGTCCTAACCACGTGATTGGAATTGTATTTCTAGAAAATATAAAGAAATCTAAAGTCTTTGATAATCTATACTTGCTGAGATCTAATTGCTGATCAGTGTGTCCACTATTCCCTCAGATAAGGTTTTATTTTTCTTTACAAATGAGTAATGTTTAGTGCTGCTTACATGCACTGTGATGTGATCCTTAGGTTCTCCTGGGTGAAAGGAGGGGATGGGGTCTCAGATCTCAGGAGGGGCTGGCTGGCCATAATAGTAGGACTCAAAAAGTGACCTGATATACCCGGGTGAGCGGGTTTCCTGCATCCCTTTGAACTGACTCTTCATCAGGATTAAATGAAAACACATCTTTTCAAATCCACTGGCCTGTGGCATCCCCTTTCTGATAACAGAACAGCTACAGTTTTTACTAGTCCCTTTTTTTTTGTGTGTCTTATTTGGTACAAACTTCTCCCCCAAAAACACTGTGCTCTGCTTCCCTGTTTGAAATACAATGGATCCGCTTTCTTTTACAAATGACATAACTAATCAGCTTCTGAGGGGAAAAAATCGAGACAGCTAACACATATTCATTACCAGGAGTGTTGTGCAGGCTGCATTTTTTCCTCACAAGATTGATTAATTAAATATTTATGAAAGAGAAACACCTGGCATACTTCCATAAACAAATAGGTCTCCTGTGGGTTTGCAACAGCTGAGGAGAGTTTTGAGGGACCACAGGGATCTCAGGGTAAAGACTTCCTCACAGCTTGAGTTCTTACACATTGCTGTTTCTCATAAATATGCACCAACACACAAATAATTTCTATTTTGAAGGCAGAAAGTGCAATATCAACAGATGAAATCTAAAAGACAGCCAAAGAGAAAGGTAAAGACTAAGCAGAACAGAAGTACTGTGTGTGGGGAAAATGGCTCGTTTTTATTTATCTGAGTAGGGTCTGAGGCTCAGACAACTGGACCCCTTTTTTCAGGTATTTGGCTAGGGCTGGCAGTTGAATACTGAAAGACTCAGAATGAAGAGATTTGTTGAAATCTAAGGGCAAGGGTTAAGAAATTATGCAAGACACCTAAAAGTGGGAAAATCATTCTGTTCACTATTTCAGCTGCTCTTCCAGATGGATCTGCTTTATAGATACTTCCCAGACTCTTCATCTTCAGTGGAATTTTTTCACTGGTATGTCACTGCTTTAAAAACAAAAATAATTGTGCCACTGACTTCAGCTACAATTTAGCTGGCATGATTGCTTTTATCGACCACTGCTTTACTGTGGCCAGTTTCCTACAAGTGATTGTTTTAGTTCTTGGGAGTGGAAGTAATGTAGCTGTTAGTGTCAAATTCTTGTGCAATACCTTTTACATGTGCTTACATGTCATGTGCTTGCTCTATGTTGTATTATACTTCATCATTCTCCGGCTATGATTTTTTGGGGAGGAAACCTTAGAAACTGGCCAGCTGTACTGAAACTTGGAAGTTTAAGGTTCAGCCTATATGGGAAATGATCAAGCCATTTTAACTGTTTTGTGCTCCTGAAGGCAAAATGTGACTTATTGTGATGAAAATTTCTGATATTGGTCAAATATTAATTTCTCTATCCTAAACACAGTAAAATATATAGGTTCACATTTTTTTTCAATGCAGATTATAAAAAAAGGACAAATATTTTAACTTGGTTGTGTTCTTTGCCACAGCTGGACAAATATTAGAAGAAAACAAAAACTTTTCATTTTTAAATTCTGAAACAGAAAAGATTTTTTTTAAAAAAAAGAAAATGTATTTTTGAAAGCTCGAATTGTTAATCATTGAAATAATACAGATAAAATTTGGGAAATTTGGGTGTATTCTAATTTGGTTTTGTGGGGGGTAGCGGTGTGGTTGTTTGTTTTGCTTTGGTCAATAGATTTTCTACCAGTCAGTATATTGTGTTTAATTTGAGTATTTCCAAGATGTGAATTGTTTTAAGAATTAAGATTGAGAGGATCATAAGCCTGTCAGTCTATTAAGGAAAAGAAAAAGTGAAGGTTTTTTGATGAAGTTCTGCAAACACAACTGGTGTGTGGTGATAAAGTCCAGTGATGTGTAAAAGAATGTGGAGATAAAGCAGGACTGTGTTTAGTATTAAGAGTAGGTAACACTTTGTCTTCTAGATAACCTCAGTAAGGTGAAATTGTTTTATTGCTAATCCTATGAAGTTTGGTCAAAAAGTTAATGAAATGAATGCAAGGTTTTTTCATGAGTTGTAATGTATCAGAGATGAGGTTTTACATGCTTTTACTTGTATTGTGCATACTTTTACTATGAGTTTTGGGGGAAGGTTTATTAATACAGAATGCAGAATCACCTTTTACATAACACCACTTTTGCCAAGGAAATCTCTTTTTTTAATTACTTTCACATATTTTTTTCAGAAATAATAAGCATTAATATAGAGTATATGTCGATGTAACACATTTTAAAAGGGTGATTAAAAAGACTTATTTAATCCAGAGCGAACTTCTTATGCACCTGCAGTTTTCTTTGTTTTCCCTAGGCATCCATAATAACAGTATAATGCATTCCAGGGTTAACCTGTTCCTTTAACAAATGTGTTGAGCCTACATTCTGTAAAAATGTAAAATCACTCTTTGAAATTAATGTGCATGCTGGATGTCTGAGGATTGGAAAATTCAGTCTTTAACCATCAAAAATGCATTGCAGTAGTGTATAGTGAATGTCTCTAATGTCCTGAGTAGAAAGAATTTTAATTCCGGTGGTAGCAGATAGATCTTGATTTAATGAAATGTCTTTATTTCCTGCTAACAGAAAATGATCACAGGATTGTTTAAAAAGGATGAACCATTGAAATCACCTTGTTAGACATAAATACTTAATAACGTTCGCTATAATGAGATAAAAAGTGATGGTTGTGAGGTCAAGTGTGAGGAGAGAGTTCAAAGACAATGTAGACCCTTTAACATAATATAACCTAGTTTTAAAGGGGAGAGAGGAAATGCATTGCTTGAGGAGAAGAAAAGCCTTGTGTAAGCTTGATAAATATTAAGGGCTTGTGTGTAATGAGAAATGGAATCTGATGAATGAAATATCATGGTAAAATCATTTTAATCAATAATGGAATGTGATGTTATTCAGACCATAGTAATATGTCATCTGCTTTATATTCTTTCCCAGTGGTGTTTTCCTTCCATTTTTTTTTTTTTTTAAATAATTTTAGTGTTCTGGGGTTTTTTGTTAGCTTGAGATTGGTTATGCTGATGTAGTGTACCTCTGCAGCAAAAATATTGAATGTGTAAAGCTGATGTAGTGTAGTGCAGCAAAAATACTGAATGTGTAATGTCACAATTCTATACATAACCCTATGAAAACAGAGGTAGTATGTGAAATAATGGCATTTTCTAGGAATATTTGTGTATTCAAAATTAATTTACCTTTTTTCCTGCTCCCCAAATGATACTTTTAAGTATGAAATTCTGACTGGATTACAGTAGATGTCATGTTTGTAGTGGGTGCTTTTTCAGACTCTTGGGAAATGTAATAATAACCTCAGTGTAAGTAACTGTGGATAAATTATGCACTATGCATGCTAGTTGCCATTTACTTTGTTTCAGTGTTTATTTTAGCATAATAAAATGAGATCTTTATTTTTCCATTATTGAGATCTTGTGCTACAGCAGTAACAATGATGACTTTATAATGCCTTGTGATGATAGTGCTTTGTCAACTTTCTGGACAATTTAATTTGAAAATGCTGGAGTTCATTCTGAGCATTAAGCAGATAATCTGTCAGGTTACCTTTGTGATCTCATGGAGAAAGTTTTTGAGAAGCTTTACTGTAGCTCAAGGTCTGTTTCTTGCAAAAGCAGCTCTAAGATCTCCTGGCTCCTACTTTTAGTCACAAGAACAACTTAATATGTGAACCTTCCAGCTCAGGTTTTGGAGCATGCAGCAGACAGAAATCTACATTTCACATCCCTTTTTAACTCTTTGTAAGCTTTCTAAGTGATGAGCAAAAACATCCAACCAGGAAGAACTGTGGAGTGACTGTACCTGTTGGAAAAAATATTGCTCCTTCATACTGGAAACTTGCCACACCTTTAGAACATGTTGGATGCTGATTTTAGAAAAACAGATTGAGAAAAAAAATCTTTTGAGGGCCTTAACTTGTTGTCATATAACAATAGTCACATTCATGCTGAAATCAGACTGGGAGAAGTAATACAGAAAACTACTAAGGCAGAACAGAGAAAAATATCCACCTGTTACTATGTTATTTGTTTGGGTTTTTATCAATTTATCTTCCTATTTTTGTTCAATGATTTTCTTAAATTTTGAAAAAATAAGATTAAAAATCTTTCAGCGTAGAATTTCATCAAAGCAACCCAGATGATAAAGGACATCTTACACATGTTTATCTGGGTTTTGTTAATTTGATTGTTAGCAACTTATTATTTGGCAATGCTTGAATTGATCTTTTTCCTTTATTGTAGCAGCAATATGGTCTGAATATACTCAATATATTAATACCAAATGCTTATTTTTGTTTGGATCAATTTGACTTAATGTCATTCATATCATTAACATTTTGCAGAAATAATATTGACAAAAGTCATTGATCCCTCTTGCAGAAACCATTGTATCAGTTGTACTGAAGACTTGCAAATGTTCAATCCTGTTTTAGCCACAAAAAATGTTCTATATCATCCATAGGCTCAACACAGCCAAACCTAAGTGATCATTGATTGAGACATGGAGGAACAAAACCCAGAGCCAGGGATGAATTTGGAAACACTGAGCTTCAGTGAAAGGGTCCAATGATCCACTCATGCACAGGCACCACATTTCTACACCAACTTTGCTGTAGAGGGCACAAAAAGAATTAGTCAGGCTGCTTTTGTAACTACATTTTTATCTTTGTACAAATATTTCTCTCTCCATGGGATTTTGGAAATAGCAGCAGAGGAGACACTGTTTCCCTCCCTGTGTTCTGCCATTTCCAGCACAAATTAACTCTTTCAGTGTGAGGAAGGGAGAGATTTCTTCCTTTCCAGAGCTGCTCAGCCTGAGGAGTCTGGAGGAAGGAAGCATCCCTTCCCCTGGCTGCCTCCCCATGTGTCACCTAGGCTGGCATTGGGACAGTTATATTTGAAAATATACATTTTTAATGAGTTCTGAATAAAATATAAATTATGTAAACACAAAAACCCAAAGTAAAATCCCATTTTCAGAGGCACACAATGCTATGTAATGCCTCAGAGGGTTACAATAATATTATTAGGTGGCTAACACGGGAATTTCTCATGCTGTAGCAAACTAACATTATCTATTCCTTCAGGGAATGCCCACTAAAAATCTGCCTTGTATTTTCTGACTTTAAACAAAGTCTGTAGGATATTTATAGCTACATCTCATTAATACACCTGTTAAGATAATGTAGTGGGATTTTTGTTGTTGTTTTAAGGTTAGAGATTAAAAACCACATAGTTGGGAAATTCATATCGCAAAGCAAGTAGAGCAAAAAAGTTTAATAAAAGATTTTCCATGTTATTTTGCAATAGGAATGTTTAAAAATAAATGAGCTCTGCTGAGTGTCTCAATACTCAGTTATTGATGATTCTCAAGTCAAACAGCTCATGTTGTCATGATAGAACAATGCCTATAGCTCTATGCTGGTAATAATTTTCTGCTTTTTTGTAGGAAGGCAGGAGAGAAAGAAATTAAACAAACTTTTGTAGTTGGAAGGAAAATAAGATTTTTTTCATGTTCTTTTATTACTATTACATGGAAAGTCATCTATGATGTTCTAGAACAATAAAAGTCAAACTTCAAAATGCAGTTTGTTAAACTTAAAATAATTTTCATAATATGCTTGGTCTTACTGTAGCAGATGTGGCAGTTCTAGGAAGCACTGCAAATAAAGGAATAATTACAGACTAAGACTTTTTTAAAGTTAGTCTATATGGAAGCTTTAAATTATTTGAGAAGAGTGGTAGCAAAGTATAAACATGTTCTAAATAGTTTGTGTAGGCATTGAGGAGTAGGTTTTTTTCCTTTTTTTTTTTCATTTGAAGTCAAATTTCTTAGAAGAGTGCCTGAATAAACATAAATAAGTAGATGTAGTAAAAAGAAGGGAAGAATGAAAGAAAGATACATTAAGTATGAGTCTGTGTATTTCAACATTACAGAGTTAGGTTTGCAATCTGGTTCAATTAGAATTCTACCTACCCAAAACAAAACTTTTCTTGGAACTCTGTATGAGTGTAGGTTGGTATCATGGTCACAAAAAATAACTAGATGTTAAAATTTCCAGAACTGTTTAATTCAGAAAATTACTTGCTTTGTGAGATGTGTCAGCACCTCATCTTTTCTGTTGTAATTAAACATTTGTAGCCTTACAAAAAATCCTTTAAATGGAAAAATGCATGAAAATTGCATTCTTTTTTCTTTTTTGCAAAGTAAATGCAAGATAAGTTAGTGCAGCACTGGGACTTCTAAAGGAAATTTGTAACACATTTAGCACTAAATATCAAAACTACATTGAGCAATGGGTCCAGAACTCCAATGTGTGTTTAACTGATTTTAGTTTCAAGGAGTATGAAATGACACTTACTATACAAAGGACATTTTGGTTACTATATAAAGAATCTGAAAAATCTCTGCAGATTAATTTTGTGACTTGCCATCTGCTATCAAAAGACTTCATAGGAGATCTTACGGAGTGCAATAATTGCTAACCAAGGCCATAAGAAATAATTTTGAGATAAGAACTCTAACCATTAATCCCTGTTGGAGCTATATTACTTTTAAAAAACTGGTCTGCATATAGGAACTTTTTGATGAATTTATCAGAAACACATTTCAGGTTTTGAAGTTGAAAATTAACCTGACCATTCATGGATTTTTCCGTAAACCTTGAACAAAGCTGTTATCTAAGTTTCAAGCATATATTGGAGTGTGGGGGAGGGAAACTACTGCGTGTGGAATCTTGCTGTTAAGAGTGGATGCTGTAAGGAAAATTAGAGCTGAATTCTGTGGCCATAAGCTTTTTTGACTTTAAGAATATTTCAAGAGTATCCCCAATAGTTAACCTCCATTCAAGGAAGCTAATTTGAATTAGTCCTGGGATGAGATTCTCATTTTCTGTTTTGATGCCATTTACATCTTGCCAATGCCTCTTTGTAGTTGCTTCAGCCTTTAAAGAGCAGCATGGAGACAGAAAGCCTTGAAGCAATTTCCCTTTTTGAGACAGATGTCGAGAAAGAGAAATGGATTGAGAAATGAGAACGTGCTTAAAGTTTGAGGATTAACTGAAGTTGGATGATATATTTGGACAAAGTGAACATTCTTCATGAGTAGCAACTTGTGTGTTAAAGTTGAGTTTTTTCCTGGCTTAGTTCTTCCAAATACAAAAATGTTCTATAAGGTGGGGTGATAACAGCAGCTGTTTGTACTCCTGGAAAACCTGCAGATGTTTTCACAGGATGTGCCAGAGCAGCCCCTCACCTGGCCACTTAATCAATGTTCTTGGTGACAATATAATAATAAGACAGCTTTTCAGTTTCTTTCATTTTCCAGCGCATTCATGTTGAGATTAAAATATTGAAGATGGGCCAACAAGTGTCAGTGTCTAAGGTACTAAAAGCAGTGCTAAAGCATGATGGATATCTAGTAACACGTTATTGCTCTCTATTATCTGCTCTTGCCTAGATGAGTGATTTGTTCTTGGCTTCCAAATAAATAATGCAGAGCATCCAAAGAGGCCATCTCACAGTTCCTGAATCCAACTTGAAACTGTGATGAACACAGATATTACTAGTTGTTGTTGTTCTTTTTTAAGTAACAAAAAATAGGGCAGTCGTAGAATTTGGTGCCTCTTTTTGATTAAACTGGAGCAGTTTGGGAAATGTAGATTAGTTCCATCAAGTTCCTCACCATGGGTACTAAAGGAAGCAGAGTTAATTATGGTATTTTTCAGACGTAATATTATTATAGATTTCAAATGTAGAAATACCTCCTTCTCTCCAAACTTGCTATTTTTCAAATATTAACAGTAAAAACCTTGCTTTGGAAAGAACATAGTTTTTTCTCATGTGGCTACAAGAATTCAGTTATTTGCTCTGTTCTGTATTACATTTTTTCCTCTTGTATTCCTGATCATTATAAGATATTTTCTGATTTATATGCTCAGCTAACATTGGTGATAGAAGAGAAACAAGGCTTACTGTTTTGTTCTCCAGCTGACAAACTGATGATATATGCTAATGTCTGACTTTGAGACAGCTTTTTGATTAAGAAGTGGAATTAGCAGATAAATTAGGCTGCTAATTCAAAGACTAGCCAGACTCCTCAGATAAAATCAAGTTGCTCAGTTTCTTTGTCTTGCCTGTCCTTTGATATTTGTTTACAGATGGGCAAGTAAATTGCAATACCATAGTTTAAAGAAAGAATTCAACTCCCCCCAGAATTACTGTGATGTACACACATGCAATTCCTGCCCCTTTCTTATGTCCCCCCCATAAAAAATCCCAGAATGTTTTGGCCAACTGTGTTTCTGCTCAGAATATGTGTTTTTGTTTTTGAAGGGGGTTTCAAGGCACAGGAGGGAAACTTAATTTAAAGAGTAGCAAACTGCTTCACTCAATAATTTACAAAGGTTTCTGATGTTGAGCAATTTTGAACATTTTTTTCTCCACTTTTGGTGTGTCTCTTTTAAAAAGGGCAGGTATTTAGTGTTACCATTTGGTCTCTCAATGGTGCTCCAAATTACCCTTCAGAGGCTGGAAAGGAGATCCAGTTTAGCTAACACTAAGAGTTTATAAATTTAATATTAATAAAAGCTACCAGGATTAAGAAGTCAGTGTCTGTTAGTAGTTAAAAACAAGTGATGTTAATGTACAAAAAAATCTGGTTTGTCTAGCACAAATACCTATAATTAATTCCAACCTGGGGATCTCTTCTGCGGTTTAGTTTTAAAATGCTGTCTCCAGAACTGAACAGCCCAATACAGGGAGAATTCCACTTGCAGGGTGTAGAATAAGCAAAATAATGCTACCTTTATTATTCCCTTGAAAGGTCAGATTTAGTTCTGTTTCTTTTACATATGTAATACAGATATTGTCAGAGTAAACTAGGAGTCTGATAAATCTGGGTGATATGATAGCTTCTTTGCTGTTTTTCTGAACAAAATCCCAGCTACTGAGAATTTGAAGAGAGTTTGTGATGGACAAGAGGAGAACATGATCTAAGAGTAGCCTGTATTTCCACATAAATCTCTAAAAATACTGTTGGGTGCTAGTCATGATTGATAGGAGGAATAAGGGGATGTAATGTCATGCAAATTTGAGAATCTTGCAACCATCTTTAGAGAACGTTGCTTCTTACCAAAATTTTGGAAAGTTGATGCCCTTAAAAACTTTTAATCATTTTCTGCAAGAGCCATAAATGATCCTTTTGTGTGTCACTTTGAAAAATGCACTCAAAACTGGATACACTAATCTTGTGTGAGCTTGCACACATATGGAGCTCTTGAAATGGAACATCACTTTCTGAATGGGACAGCCACATTTTGAAATAATTTGGAGCTTGGAAGAAAGTCAGAAACTGGCAATAGTTTTACACAGAGTAAATAAAAAATGTTGAAATCATAACATAAAAACTCAACACTGATTTCTGTTTGGGTAGTTCTTGAAGTGCATGAAAGATAGTATGGGTAAAGGTGTTTTTTAAGCTTTCCCAATACTAGTGATGCTGGTGTGTGGCCACCACCTCCCTTCTGCATCACCTGTGTTATTTATTGCATTACCTATGAAGGAGTGTCTGGTTCATTGTCAATATGGCTTTTAGACCTGGCTTCTGTTTTCAGGAGAAACTTGAAAGCTGATTATCTTCCTTTAATCTCGGAAAACCTTCTTAATGGTGTAATGATATATAAATCCTGCCTTTTCATAAGGCATATGTACACAAAATCAGCCCCTGAGGAGGGTTTTCTTTTGGTTTGGTTGGTTGTTTTGTTTTTTTTTTAATAAGATTGCAAGCAGATACACAGAAAAAATTATTTTTGTTACCTAATGTCTATATCCTTCGTTTGGTGGAACTTTCAAATACAGAATAATTCTTTTCACAAATATTTTACAATTCCAGTGGTTAAATTCACATTTTCTAAACAACAAAAAAAATTAAAAAAAAAATAAAAGAAAGTAACTGGGACCCTAAAATCAGGTCTCTCTCGGTGCTCTTCAAGAAATTTGGTAGATTTGATTTGCATGTTTGCAATCTGTTTCTTGACAAACTTTATGGAAGTGTTTCTTATGTGAAAAATAGACTAAAGTAAAACTCTCTGGCTTAGTACAGGTCCCAAGACTCAGTATGAGTTCTGCTTTAAATGGATGGAATGCTGGATTCCCATGGATTCCTTTGTCATGGGGAAGACTGGGACCCCATTAAGGGAAGAGTTGTGGGTGGCTGTGCCCCCAACACACCACGCTGCTTGGGTAGAGTCCTTATCCCAAAATTATGTCCATAACAGGGATAATGTTTCCTGTGTTCAGAGGAAATAGATTGCACAATCTGTCTGTTGGCTGATTTCCTTGCTTACAATACGACTTTCAACATAGTAATGAGAACTCCTGGTTTTGTAATAGCAGAACTCATAAACGGAGTATTTTACACCATAACACAAACTAAGAGAGAATCTGTTCCTCATAAAACTCAGAAAAATATAAGTGACGTTACTGAACTGTATTGTGGAATCTTAGATTTATTATTCATGTCAGAGTGAGCAATTTGATAATGCTGACAACTTCCTGCAATGCAGAGGCTATATAATTTCACAGTGGAATTTTTTTCATCAGCCAATAACTTCCTGTGTAGTCCAAGTATATCCACAAGAAGATAACGACTCTGGGGATTTCAGTTGCTGCCATGCCTCTAGGAAATTATTTATTGTGATTTTAACTGTTTTAGAAACTGAGCTTATCTAATTTTCCAGATTGAAGCCATTGGATCTCTGCTAACTTTGTATTTCATACTGAAAATCTTTGCACTGTTAGAAAGGTTGTGTCCTCATTATCCACCAGTGATAATGGGGATAGAGTGAGTCAGGATTTAGGGAAACTTTTCCCCTGGTATGCTGCTTGTGAGGTTAAAAAGGACTGCTTAATAAGGAGGAGTGGTTTGTTAAACCTACACACCTTTGGGATATGTTTGAGGGAATGGGCAATGTGAATGTTTTAACTGGAATGCTTATAAAAATTTCCAAAGTTTTGCTGAAGGAATGATCCTTGTAAATGGCTTGCATATGGAAAGGGCAGGTAGGTGGTGTAAAACAGTTTGTAGGTGTGTATTAATGACTCAAAATTCATTCCCAATTTCTAATACTTAGGCAATGCTGAAATAACCTGCCTGAAAATCAGAACAAAACTTGTCTGGTTCTTTATTGTAACTATTTCATGCTGCATCCACCAGAGAACTGTCATGGTGCAAGAACTGAGATAGAATGAAATTTCTATCTTCTCTGAAGGTAAACCAGAAATTTACCCCAAATTAGGTCGCATTCATAGTGAAACAGAGAACTTGTTCCACAGCCATTATTCTAACAACATCCATCTGTAAAGTTGTTTCTCTGTTATAACCATGTCTTGGCGGAGAAGTTTGTGAAAATCACACACTCAAAATAAGTAATAAGGTTATCAAAAGATGGGAGGAAATGCTGCTTGGGAGGAAACACTTAGAGGAGCTAATCCAATGCTAATGCATCTGTTAAAATGCTGTTAATTTTAGGACAACACTTAGAGGAAAGCAAAGAAAATAATTTCAGCAAGTGGTACAAGATTTTAATCTTTTTTTTTTAAACAATTTGCTGAAACTTTATTATATTTTCTTAGGAAAGTACTTCCTTAAAATTAGCACTCTGGGCCTTTACCTCCTGTATAAACATCCCAAATAAGAAAAAATAGAATGTAATGCACTGTAATGTGCAAGCAATAATCATTTCAGCAGGGGACAAAAATTCATGCATCCATGTGTTGTTTTGGAAACTGCCCTGCTCTATTCCTGTGTTCTTGGCAATGTCTGTGATGGCCAATCAACAATTTTTCGACTGTGGACAAAGTGAATCTTGCAAGGATGGCTGCAGGCAGCCACTCCTCCACTTCTCTCGTGAGTTGGTTTTCAGCACTGAACTGTTCATATTTACTCCAGGTTTGGCTTTCTTCCCAGAATGGAGCAGTGAGCTCTTTGAAGGAAAGCCCTGCTGCAGCATTCATGGGAGTACATATCCTCAGCAGCCTGAATATAGTGATAAGCATATGTTTTTGGGAGATTTTATGGGTTACATGGAAGCAAGTGCTTTTTGCATTTTTATGGATGAGCCAGTGCATACCTACCTTAGCACGTAATAGGTTTAGACATTTGCCTTGCCCAGGCTTTCATAGAAGTCTGGTCCTTCCATGTAGGTCTGCCCCAATACAAGGAAGTTTAGTCCTGCTCCCAAAAGAACACAAATAATTTATATCACAGCCAGGAACAGATCCAAGGTCTCTTAATTTCTATTCTGTATTATTAATGTCTTGCAGATATCTGTCATGTCAAACTTTCCAGGAAGCCCAGGAGTTGAGTTTGGTTTTTAATAGCAGCTATTACTCTGATTTCTTAGAATTAGCTTTAATCATTTTAGAAGAGCTGTACAGCAATCTGAAATGTCATCCTAATGCAATATTTTGATATAGCTCTCCCATGGCATATATGTTAACTCTTAGTTGAAGGCACAAGCAAGAACAACCCTAAAGAAAAAAACCAAAAAAACCAGCAAGTGGGAAGGGTGAGAGAACAATAAAGAATGTTTCTGCTCTTTCTCACAGTACTAATTTCAGCTTTGTTTCTTGGAGGTTTTCAGTTAATTTCTTTCTTCTTCTGATTTCTAGAAAAAAAATAATGAGGATTCAGTGCACTGTTTAATACTGTATTTGGCTCCTGAGAACAAAGTGTCTCTCTTAGCCTTCAAATCTCTTCAAATCATGGTTTAATAATGGATAATTATTAATATAAATAATAAATATATAATATATTAAGATATCATATATTAATAAGTTATAAAATAATTATTAATATAAAAGGTCTGAAGGCTAAAAACACTCTCTAACTTTACTCGCTTACTTAAAAAACTCTTATTGTTTCCTCTACCCTAAATCTAAATGCTCAAATTTGCCTTTGAGCTTATTTCTAATTTGAAATACTAATTAAAAAAAAAAACAACATAATTTTGAATTAACTCTCTATGCAAGGTGGCAATCACATTTACAAAATGGTATATACAATATATGTACAAAAAAATAGTGAGACAAAAAGATAAAATGAAAAACTAAAGTCCATTTGCTGTTCCACGGGGCAATACTTGTAACTTAATAAGCAGCTTGAATTTGTACTGAAATGTATTTGGCCCCTGAATACACTTTGAATTCAAACTCACTTATCTACAAGCTTGATATGTACATTCACAGAATTTATAGCATATTGCAAGAACTTTTATCAGAGTGACAAATGTGTAAGCATACACAAGTAAGTGAGAGCAAAATGCATTGCAAAATTAATTTCTTTTATGTGGGAGGTATGATATTGGGCCAATAAAACCAGTTTTTTAGACATCTAGCTCATTTCTCTAGTGAAGACTGGGAAGACACCTTTTATCTGCCATGAAAACTGATTAATTTCTGCTTTTGGCTCTCTTTACACCACAGGCTTCTGCTGAAAATTAGCTCTCACTTGTAATGTTTTCAGCCCCAACTGTGTTTCAGCCCTTGAAATCAGTCTACTGTATACAAGTATTTTGGATTGAAATACATACATTTCTTCTTACAATTTAATGAAAGATTTCAGCCCTCTTGGTTTATTGATAGACCATCATGCAGGCTTCACAGCTCTGCTCATTGATAAGAACACCTACTGATAAATTTTATTAACCTCCCACTTTGAATCCTTATTGAATAATTAAAATAGTTAGATTGCAAAAGGTTATAAAATGCGTATTTTAAACTGTTCCCTTAGTTCCTGCTGATGCTTTCACTGCTGCTTTTGGTGATTATTGATGTGTAGTACATTGTCCAAGTCTGCTTGGACAAATCCTGTCTTGAGACCTGGACATTCAGCCTTTTGCAAGTAGTTTTATCCTACATGTTAGTTATCTCTATAGTCTTTTGAGGATATAATTAATCCAGGATTGAGAAGTTCAGAAAAACCTAGAAATTGTTTTCTACTCAATCATAATTGATTCTTATGATTTTTTTCTCAGTTCAGACCAAATATTTTCTCCCCCCTGTATGGGCACAAAGACAATAGCAATGTCAGACTTGGCCATTCATAGAAATGAAACTGAGCTAGCCAAGATATTCTACTTGGCTTACCTGGGATGTTCCATAGTTTGTATGTTTCTCACACTTGAATTAGTGGTTAGGCTGTATTGCCAAGAACATTTGCCATTGCATTCCCTGTTCCTGTGGAAAAGAGAGCTGAATGCACTCGGGCAGCTTTTGGGTCTGGAGGGGCTGGGGTTGGAAGGGCATTCTCTTTACTTGGACAGGTGTTGAATCTGGGATTCAGTCTGTTCAGACTTTTACATTCACTTAAAGAAGTAGGAGAATTTACTTTTACCTCCTTAAACTCTAGGTGGGTAAGAATTTAATGTTGAAATATTAAACTGGCATTATGATTTGGAGCAACTGTTCTCCAACAGGAGAGACATGTATCACACCAAAAAGAGAGAGACTTATTATCTGATCTTTATTATCTGTTGTTTATTATCTGATCTTTTCTTACAGTTGTTTATTATCTGATCTTTTCTTACTAAATATATAAAATTATTTATATATTGCACATGTCTATTATTTGGCATCATTTAATAAAAATCCCAATCTCAATTCCATTATTCATGAGAGGTGTTTGGCCTAATCTCAACATATTGTTCTTCAAATGGATTCTTTAAAAATTGATTCCTCTGACCAGGTATTTCTTTGTTTGGTAAGGGAGGCACACTTGAGATTAATTACTGCTAAAATATCCTGGAATGTGTGATAATAAGCTAGTGGGCAACATGTGATGTTACCTCATGTTATTTAGAAAACAATGACATGAATATTAGGTGCTGAATAATAACAGAGAACTTGGCAGTGTGGTGTGTTCTCAAACTTTTCCTTGAAATAAGCTTTTTTCATATTTGAACAAGAGGTCTTTTAAGATTTGGATATAAATATCTGTAATTTTTAAAAATCTGGGGGTTTTTATGGAGTCTGAAGGCCACAGATAAATGGATATGTTGGGCAGAATATCTCGAAAGTACATTTGTTAAAACATCCTGGATATCTATTCTGTCTGCCTTAGTTTATTTTTCATTTGAAACTAGCTAACATATTTTAAACTAATCTCACTTCCAGTTTGTTTTCAAAAAGGAAACCAGTCTTCCAAAAATAACATGACATAAAGGGTCTGGGCAAAAAGGGTCTATCTACATATCTATAGATGCATATATAATAGGGCTGAATATGTAAAGGGGAAAATAACATTTTATCAGCTCAGCTGAAATAGAAAATGAAATATTTCTCTTAGGCACTGGTTGGTTTGCTAACTTCTTACCTCATTTTTTGTTCTAGTTTAAAACCCATGAAATCAGGGACTAAGAACAAACATGATAAGACACTTTACTGCAGTAGCAAAACCAGACACCACTGTAATATTTTATGATAACCCAGAAAGAGAATTCACTGTTAGCTCAGGATCATATATAATAAAACACAAACAAGATAATGACTTTAACTCCTTTACTTTACAGGGTGGAGATTATAGTAGCAAAGAAAAGGCAGGCTGGACTGATTGTCAGAAAAGCATTCTTTCCAAATGACCTGGTGACCCATCAATTTAATTTTATTTTGCTTAAATTATATGTATTGAGATTCCAGCCATGAAATTGATTGCATAATGGCACTCCCTCTGAGCCTAGAGGAGTCCTAGCAAAGCAGGGATGCTGGAATATGCCCAGGATTTTGTGGGTTTGGAACCAGAAATACCAGTGGAGCTTGCAGCAGTCCCTGCTGCCAAGGAATTTCTGCATCTTGTTCCTACATCTCGGGTTATTTATTGTTATTTTATTTCTGGGGATTGCAGCTTAGGACGTGTATATCTCAGTCAGAGAGGATCCTGAAGGCAGAATGGGCCAGCTCTAGTGAGCCTTTATTGATTTAGTGCTTATTGGGGAGGCAATATAGTGCCTGCTGTCATCAGGTGGTGAGATAGGATGGCTGTGTGCTTCTAAGTAATGGGGTGGAACAAACTCGAGCTGTTTCTAGGTCTCCTTTCATCTTCTCATGTGTTATAATGCAGTTCCAAGCACAGAGAGGATAAATACATGGATTAGATTGACTGGGTCCACAGTCATTAGAGGAGTGCATATTCCCTTGGCCATAAGCAGATGGAAGAACAATGGATAATCGGTGTGAGGTATTTAGTGTTGTTCATCCTAAAAATCCTCTTAGCCAGACCTTAATTTGATCACTTTTGAGGATCAAAAGGGTTCTCTTCATGTGAATGCTGCATTTTCCCATTTGTTAAGAAAGCAGAAAGATTGAAGGTAAGAGGTACTGCTGGAGCTGGAAAACAGCATTTCATATATGAAATTACTGATCTATCTTTTTTCACTGGAAAGGAGTGCCAGAGGAGGAACTGTCTTTCCTTGCAGTAGGTTTTGCAGCTAACTTACCTTTCCTTCTCTGCATACTTACATTTAATGTGTTTTGGTTATGAAAACCTATCAAATCTGGATTACTTGCATGTCACTCTCAGGTGAACCAGCAAAGTCTGTCTGAATAGAAATAGGTGCTTCCTCCCCATCCATTGCATTATATCTTTTATATACATCTTATCTTTAAGAAAGCAGACATTTCTCATGCATCAGGTAAGGAGACTAGGATCAGTTTCAGGGATTTCTTCACAGAACAAGGCCACAGAGTCTGATTAAGGCTGATCAGCAATGCTGATGTCCAGTAAATACAAATATGCTGTGCGCTTTTTGTGATTTGCAGATAAAGCTTGACGCTTTCCAGCTGTCCAGGAAGATTCTCAGACAAGAAGGCAAGCAGCTTCTTCTCAATGAGACTGCTGAAACTAGGTGGCTCGAGTGATTAGTAAGATTTATCTAAGCCATTAGTTTAAATCTGATTCATGTTGTCCTCTTAAAGCCCTTTTTGGCTGTGTTAGATTAAATGAAGTAGTAGTTTATGTAGTTCCTACTGGAAAAACTGCTCATATCACCAAAAAGAAAAAACAACAAAACGTTTAATGTTGTTTGCTGAGGAAAATTCAATGAGCCTTTAAACTCAGACCTCAATTTTCCCTATCATTCCCTCCCTCTGTCAGCCTTCTCGTTGCTGTTTGAGTAATTTTTTTTTATATTCTCTCTGTCTTTCAGCTCAGTACATAATAAGCCTGTAGTGTTGAAATGCTTTGTGCTAATACAGTGCTTTACCTTTCAGTGAAGCTCAGTAAGAATGTCTGATATAACCTAAAGAAAAAGAAAAAAAAAAGTTGATAGGCTTTAAGATTATCAGAAATTATCATACTCATTTTAAAGGTGAAATTTCTGAGAATGAGAGGGTGAAGCTCAAGCAGTTTGTGGGTTTTGTTTGGTGTGGGTTTGGGGTTTTTACTCCTTTTTTATTTATACCAGATCTGTGTTATGTAACATAGGAAATAGATGTTTCTCCCACCATCCCAACCAGTGAAGAAAATTACCAATATCTGCTTAGGATCAATGTCACACACTTGGTTACCTGTACCCAGCAATTCCAAGGGTGAGCAAAATGCTGTGGCAGAGGAAGGAACTTGCCTATGGAGTACCAAGGAAGCCCAGCCCTGTTCTTTTGAACCCCTTTCCCCGGTGTTTGGGGACAACTTGAAGCCAGATTCTGGCAGGACCAATTTCTTTTGCTGTCAGAGGTCTAACTAAGGAGGACTTTCTGCTGGGACCATCTCCCATTTCCCTTTCCTTTTAACTTCTGTATAATTTCCTTTGTCTTCCACCTATTTCATCTGGTGAGTCCTTACTTTTGTGAAGGGTTTCAACAATACAGTCGTTGAACTACTCTATAGTTTTTGGCATCCATTGAAATAGAAAAAAATACTCTTCCAATTTGGCACGGTGCAAATTCACAGACCATATGGTATCTTGTTGAAGTAACTAGATTTGTTTTAGTTTGCAAATACTAACTTGAGTATTAAATGCCAGCATTTTTTTCTAGTGCAACAGTACTTTGGTGATGAGGAGAAAAAATTAAATTCCACCTTGTGCATTGTAGGATTCCTTTTGATCCCCAGTAGCCTGGAAAATCAGTAAATGTTTTGCTTGTTTTGTCCCATGCTGGGGAGCAGATTGATCTGGCTTGTTTTTCCCTCTTTCTCATCCAAAGAAGTTTCAGTTTTCTAGAAATTTTTTATCCTATTTGATCTCTTTCTGGCATCAATTTTAATTTATATTTTTAATTTAAATAAGCAAAAATAAATGAAACTAACAAATACTGATTTTAGGTGAGTTTCTAAGAGATAGTTGAATATGAAACAGTCATAGTAGGTGTTTTCTTACATGTGGTTGATTGCCTAATTTTTATACTATCTCTTTTTTCCTGGAAAGCCTAAAGTATCAGAGGCGTGACCTGTGTTTGTCAGACCACAGTTAATACTACAGTTAATGTCACTGTTACTAATGTATTCCTTGTGAAAAAGATATATTTTGGTGCAAAAGTAGTTGTAAATATTGCATCTGGCAATCCATAAAGCAAACTAGTAAATTTTCTTATTATTAGCCTAGATTTTCTTTTGATTTTACAAATTTCTGAAAAATATTCACCATCACCTTGGATAAGAAATCTGAGGAGGTAGTGACTGAAAGCCCAGCTTTGAAAAGCATACTGTGAATGCTGTGTTGGCATTTGCAGAGATTCTGTTAGGGTTTGAACATTAAAAATCACAGATTAAACATAAATGCCAATGTAATATTGCTGTTTGACCTCCCAATGCCACATTAGTTTGAATTCTAAAGCTCAATTTTAGCTGGTCAGGCATTAATATGAAAAGAACCCGAATTTTCTCTCTCAAATACACTTTTCATAATTACTGTAATGAGCTGCTGGTGAGGAGGAATAACTTGTCCTCAATCTTTTTCTCTGTATTAAAATGATGACAATCCTTTAGGTCCTTCTTCAATGATAAATCTTCAACAAGAATGTCCTCAGCTTCCTATTATGCATGCAACCTGTGAGTCCTGACCATCTTATCCCAAGTTGCCTATTTACAGTCTTGATGAAACACTGATTAGCTCTGATTAGCTAATGGATCTCTGATTAAAATGTCTAATTAAGAAAGTAAGTTATTTTATTCATGCAGTCAAATTAACTTCCTTCCACAAAACCAACATGAGATGGTTGTACATGCTGTGTGAGTACTTGATTCTGAAGGTGTGCAGTGTTTCCCAAGCAGTGAGAATTTAGAGTATCTAGGTTCATTTCATTAGGTGTTGCAAGTTATGCAAGCTTATACCACTTTAATGAAAAGTATTTGTGCAAATAATGTTTTCTTCAAAACACTGGTTCATATTATAAAGCAATGAGTATCTTGTTAGTGCTGTTTTAATCATGAATTTGTGTTGTGAGCAGGTTTAAAGTAGTTGAAAAGTTACATCTCTGGGTATTAACTGACATGGTAGCTTTACTTCAGAAATTTTATTGCCAAAGTAGAAATTTACTAATATTTTTCAAATGATTATTCAGTAACTTTTAGAAATAATGATTTTGGAATTATTTTTGAGTGGTCTGCTAACCTTTAACGATAGAATTTGATGAGTAAAAATGCACAGATTTCCATACTTTTTAACAGTGTAATGTAAATTTTAGCTTGGCTGCCAAGTAGTAATGGTGGATAAAGTGGATTGATTATGCTATCACAATTGAAACAAATTAATCTAGTGCAGAATTTAATAAATCAATGGGACAAGTCTGTCCACAAAGTGATGTGTCCAACAGCTATGTCAGTATTTCATAAACCTTTCCAAGCTCAACCCAATTAGGGCTCAGCTGATGGAATTTTCTTTGTTTGGTGCTCTATAGTGATACAGGTTGAGTACAAAAGTTATAAACAATTTCCAATTCCCAGCAATTCCAAAAGCAATTGGATTTTTAACTTTAAACGAGTTGCAGGAGATATATTCTCACTTCCACAAGGACTATGGGAAATAATGGAGTCGCTGGGAGATGGAAACAAATCAACCTCTTTTCTTAAGAAACACACAGTTAATTGCACTTAAGAAATGGTCTGTACAAATTTAATGAAGGCTTTAAGGATGTGGATTTACGGCGCAAGTGTGGCAGCCAAATTATCTATCCATGGATTTAGGAGTCCCTTAATACTCATAGAGGTGATAGACCATGATGGCTCTGAGGAACTATTAAATCCATCAGGTCGAAAACAACTTCACATGACAACTTTTACACCCACACTGAAAGCTGCCAGACATTTCTCCAACATCCTGGCTGCCAGAACAGCTGCTTTTCTGCTAATCAAACTGCACCGTACACAAACTACGCTCCTGAACTACTTTTGATGTGTTTTTCATTGTCTGACTTTGATGTCAATAAAAATACTATCTGATATGGTGACAAGATAATTTATTGGGAGTTCTCCACTGAGAATTTTGATTTGCCATTGTGAAAGAGAAAATAAAATGGAGGAGGAAAAAGTATAGGGCCATTAGGAGTCAAGTTCCCTGAAAAGAAGTTAGAGTCTAAGAAAATATAAACCTGATAACCATGGCACAATAAATTTCCAATGTCTGGAATTTCTTCTGGAAATGAGGAGAAAGAAATGAAAATTTCTGTTACAACACCATCCTCTCTTTTTTCTATTATGTACCTACTATATATCACCCCTTAGAGACCCATCTACTCCTACTTCATCTGTCTTTCTGGTAACCCTTGTGCAGAGTAATGTCAGAGAAAGAAATAAAGGGGCAAAGTGGAACACCACTGATAGCACTGCCCAGGGGTAATTTAGTGGGCCATGACAATATTCTTAAAAGAAATATATGGATGCCTATTGTGGTCAGGGTATAGAGAGAAACAAATCACTTCTGCATGAGCTGTTGGTGTGGGAAGCTTCCAATTCTCCCTCATTACGTATGTTATTAGAAAGCTGAGGCAGGCTCATAATCACATTGAGCCTTGTTTGGGATGTTAGTCAAATCATTTAACCTTGTCACCTCCCTTTAACCTCCTATCTCAACCCAAGAGCGTTGACAAGATCAAGGAACATAAAACACTTCATATCCTCTTGATGGTGGAATGTGATACTGCAGCAAGAGAATAGCTTTGGCTTCTTTTGTTTCAGCCTACATACAGGCTACAATATAATTTGCAACTTGATGGAGGTGTTAGGAAAGCTCATAATTAATTAAAACTTTTGTAAGATTTTGAGATAAGGGAGGATGTGTAGTTACATGTGGAAATATCTGCTAGTGAAAGAAAGGCAAATATTAACAAAGGCTTAAAAAACAAAACAAAACAACCCCAACAACAAAAACAATGAGGACGACAACAACAACCAAACAAGTCAAAACAAACATGACAAATTTCTAAACTACTTCTGTGAAGCAGGAGAAGCTAAAGAAGCAGGAGAGTATCTAGTAAAATACCAGGTTCTAAGAAAAGAAAATACCAGATTGAGAAAGTGAGAGAGAGAATACTTAAATACTTAAATACTTGAATTTTATGATTTTAGAAGAAACAGCTTGACAGGCACAAGCTTTCACTGGACTGGTTGTACCAAGTGTGAGAGAAAGTCTTTATTGGCACTGTTGAGTATCCATAAGACTCTTCCAAATCGTACTGTGAAAAGAGGCTGGAAATAGAGTCAGGGATGACTTGTTCCTAGGAGACTCTCATTTTAGTGCTGTAAATCTAGCAGCCACTCTTGTGTCAGAAAAAAAAGTACTGAATTTGCATTGACTTTGTCCAGCAATTGGAAGTGCAGGCTCAAACTAATCACAGTGGAGGATACTCATTACAAACTAACTTTGATGGATTTGTCGTATAGTTTGTTATAAGAGACAAGATTTCATCTTTGTTTCACAAACAGATCTTAACCGCTTCCACAAAAGCTGCTTTGTAAGCAGGAATTCTTGCTGGGAGTTCATGCAAGTTGTAAAGAGTCATGGAATGGTTTGGGTGAGAAGGAGCTTTAAAGATCCTCCTGTTCCAATCCCCCTGCCCCTTGCCATGGGACACCTTGCACTAGCCCAGGCTGCTCACAGCCCCATCCAACCTGGTCTTGAACACTTCCAGGGACGGGACAACCACAGCTCCTCTGGGAAACCTGTTCCAGTGCCTCACCACCCTTCTGGTAAATAATTTCTTCAAAATATCTAATGGAAAACCTATTCTCTTTCAATTTGAAATAATCCCCCCCGTACAATTCTCACTAACATTAGAAGTAGAAACTTTTTTGTTAAGGACTGTCTTTTGGAAGACAAGCTGAGAATTTGGGGCTTATTTTGCTTGTTTGGTTAGGGGTTTTTTGTTTGTTTTGTTGCTTCTTTTAATTATATTGCTATCCATCTAGGACTCATGTCTTAGACAGTGTTTTCAGGAACTGAATAATATACACAATTGAAAATAACAACACAATTTTTGAAGAAAAAAATATTTTGAAGTTAGCTCTCTGGGAAATTATGGGAGCTACAGTTTAGCTGATTGTTGTCTTCTTTCTCCCACAGAAGTTTGGTTCTTTTCAGAAACTCAATGCAATGCAACAGCTAAAAAAATAAAAACAAAAAAAAAAGGCAGAGAATATGTATGCAGGTTTTGTTAAATTTTCAACGGTACAACTTCAAGGTTATGGTCAACCACTAGAAAAACACGTCTGTTCTGTACAGTTTTACGTTTTTCTATATATGGAAATGTGTATTCTTCAATAATAGATGTTCCTATGAGCCTTTACTGCAGCATGGCCAGGGCTGCATTTGCTCAGCTGTGGCTGCTGCTGCTGCAATGTACCTGGGACTGCTTTTAGCAGTGTGGTGTCTCAGAGGGCACATGAATAAAGATCAATTGAGTATTACTCTTTGATTTTGATAAATATTCAATTAAAACAGGGGCCATGAACAGCAAGAGCTCTACCAATATAAGTTGGTTTTTTTTTTTTGTTTTCATCTTCTCCTTCTTTGTATCCAGCATTATATTTTGTCCTTTGTAGTCAAAATTACTTACCATTCCTCTTGCAGAAGAATTTTACTATCTGTTAAGAAAAATAAAAGAAAAAAATGGTGCTTAATGTGTTATAAGTCCTCCAGGAAATCATGTTTATTAGATACTCATGTTGCAGAATTGTGTCTGGGAAATATCTGCAAGGGGTACTTTAACTGCATTGTATTGAAAACCAAAAAACCAATCTGCATCAGCTTTTTCCACTTTGCATTAGAGGTGCAAAGAAATTCAATATTTAAAAGCTAAATACCACCACAGGCTTCATATATCTCTTTGTAATCACTTAACCACAAAAGTAATGACCCATAAGAAAAAAATCTATCATGATATTTACTATTTCAGCTGGGTACAATTAAATTATATAAGTTAATGAGTTCTCTTAATGACTGAGACTACAAAAATAATTCCTTTTTTCTTTTGCTTTTTTGAGCAAGGACTATGATTACTTCTCCCCACCTTCATTTGATGGTTCTTTGTAAAATCACTGCCCTGAAAATGTCAGCTTTGATTTAAAAGGAATGCAGATGTTAAGTCTCCTTTCCTCAATGAATGTACAGATCTTTCCTCAATGAATGTACAGGGGATTTTTATCTATTTGAAATCAAGGTACAGATCTCTGATTTCTTCTTGTGATGCTTAGTGTCTGTAATTTCTCCTTGAAATCTTCTGGAACAGCTAGATGATTTCTAGCCCACCTTAGAGTGGAAAAAATATAGGATGTTTTCTTAAATGATATTAAACTATTTTCAGTTCAGTGTATTTCTCATAAGTTGGGAGCAATTGAGAGGCACTAAGGAGCTAGGAGCTTCTAAAAATCAGCTGAGAGTTTTAAATAAGCTCTGGTGTTTTGCTCTGCTTTCGGTGATTCTGATCCCTTTTGTTTTTCCTCTCTGCCTGGCCCAAGCCCCTTTTACCCTCAGAGAGTTTCCTTGGAAGAACAATTATCTGAGCCTAAACTCTAGGGTTGGTCTGCCTGCCTACTTTTCAAACCAAGTGACACACTGTCCTTTACAGAATGGATTTGTAGCTTTGTTGCCCTTCTCTTTGATTGTCCCTTCTCTTCATGATGATGGAATTCCATGTTCCATTATATTCCACCAAGGGTGTGATAAGAAAGATATTTGGAAATATAGTACCCCATCTTTCAATGAAAATCTGCCTCTGAAGAAAAGCAGCATCCTGGTACTCACTAGACATTTGGGTGAATAACCAAATCCGAGGATTTTGTGAGGAGAGGGAGAGGACTTTAGAAAACCTCATCAATCTATGGTTGCCTGTGTTATAGCACAAGAAGGGAGGGAACACTTGTGATTTTTAAGAGCTTTGCCACACCTGTTTCATGGGACATCAGCAGCCTGCAGGAACTCAGGGTCTGTCCTAATTTTCCACATTTTGGTAGAGTGGAAAGTGGGCCCCAGAGGCATGCAGTGTCTGAAAATATGTACTGAGAACGCTGCAGTTTCTCTGTGTGTGATTTTTGTGTGTATGTGTGACTATGGAAGTTCAAAAGCCTTCTGGGCAGATACAGAACTGTCAAAGGGGGCAAGGGGTGGTGGTGTTATTTTTCTTGTACAAGTTATCTCCTCACAAAGTGAGATGGATGAATCCAGAACAACATAAGGCCTTAAAGGCTGAAGGGCACTTTATAATATCAGAAAGCAGCAGTAATGCATCTGGATTCCATTATTAATTTTATCAGGTTTGTTCAGCTATATTTAAACAACAGTAGAAAAAAAAGATTAGAGTACTCTGCCTTGAGAGTATATTCAGGGGAAGGCAACCTGAAGTGCCTGGAGACTGGCATATATTGTGACTACTTCCTGGAGAGTTCCTAAACGGTGTTTTTTCCCATCATTTTTCTCTCACAGGACTCTTATTGAATTAAAAACTTCTTGAGGAGAACTGTGCATGAAAAATGTGCCTTGTGGTCTGCTTGTTAATAGAAATGTTTTGGTAAAACACTGTAAATTATTAGCTTTGGATTTGATGTTGGAGATAATCAAACCATTTATAGAGGTTAATTCTGCATTCATTGTGAAGAAAAGAAGGAAATAATAACAATGTGTGCTATTAATGGTTAGCATTCCACACTGGAAGACAGTGAGATCTGAGGTTTACACTTGGCTCCACAGCTGACAGAGCAAAATAAATCCATCTATCTTACAGTATGGAATGGTAAAGGATGGGTAACTAATTTTGATGGAAATCCACCAGTAACAGACTTGTAACAGAAATAATTGGTCAGGTTTTTGAGTTTGTAGATGCATTAGACTTTCCTATTCCTCCAGCCTTCCAGCATAAAAACTTGTTGCAGGGCTCACTTGGTGGTTTTGTTTAGCTTCAGTATTCACTTCAAGCTGAATATTGCCTTTTTAATTTATTTGAGGCCAATTTTTTTGCTTTATTTAATTCTTTTATTTCTTTACCAAGAGCCTCACCATTACTTTTTCTTCCACTCACTTTGGACCTTCTCCAAAACTTATTAAAAATGATGGGGTCTCTTTTATGTCTGCTATTAAAGAGAACTGAAAGAAAGCATAAAACTGTCACAACATTATACCAGCTTTACATATTTATGAAAGGATAGTAAACTTATTATGCATGATGGCTTGTATTCAGTGGAGATCTATATTGTAAATGAGTTTAACTACAGTTTCTTATCACTGAACAGTTACTACTGAGCTTTAATCTGTCTTTAGGAAAGACAAATTATGCTCAGTATTATTATTCTTGCTTTCCATCTTGAACCCTTTGCATGTAATACTATCCCTTCCAGAATGATTTAATTAGATTTTATATGATTATGATTCTTGAATAGCATTGTAGAGGTTAAATAAAACTAGAAGTTAGACTTCAGGCAATAACAGTTGTGTGATATCTGCTTTAACCTCATAGTTATTTTAATAATGAAATCTTCCTGAGCAAAGCATGCTATATTTCATAAAATTTAGTGTTTTAAAATGCACAACATGTTTCACAACCATAGAAACAGAAACATATAATAAGAGAGTGTGAAATGTTAAGCCTATTCTGACTACAGTACACTAAGTGTTTTAGTGTTCAAACAAAACAGTATGAAGATAATAGATGAAACTTATGTTTCTCCATAGATACAGAGATATTTTTCCAGTTTACACCAGGTAGGAGAGGACTGGTCAATGATCAGCAGAAGGGAGAAAAACTCCCTTGGGCAATCACTGTCATCTCTGGGGGTAACCAAAAAATTCTGCTTCAGCCTCCCTCCCTTTGCTTCTTCCCCAACTCCCTCACATCTGTAACCCATCTTATTCCAATTACATCAACAGCCAAAATATTGCCCTTGACCCTGTTTGATTTGACCTGAAGTCAAGTGAGGTTACATATTTGTGGTTTTGCCTAGCAGGAGTTCATGCTACTTCTTTGAGTACTTTGGGAATAAGCACATTTGCTACAGCTAATGTTCACCTGGAGACCTCAGCCAACCACACACACTGAGTTAAGAAACTTTGGGCCAGAGTAATTCCTGAAGCTCAGAAGCTCTCAGTGAACACTTGTTCTAAAATGAGAGGATGCTCCCTCTGCCCATGGCAAGGACTATTGGTTGGAGTCTCTATTTGAAGTGGAAATATCCTGGGTTTGTAATGGATTTTAATTTTAATGTGACTATTTATGTACACCTATTCATTCTTCTGTGATCAGAAAAACTGTCTACAGCACAAGATTTCAAGATAATTTTAGTTGTAAAACACAAGGCTACTTCTTACTTCAAGAGAGTTTTGTGCTAAAAACTTTCAGTTCTCATAACAATTGGACGGCAGCATCAGGAAAACAGCTTACATTCCTCCTCTTCACCTATTTCCTAATCTTCCACCCTATTAATTAAATGATTGCGTAATTAATGTTTCCAAGGAATAACTACATTTGTGTCCAAAAAAAATAGCCCATATAGAGCGTGACTTATTGCCATGAGGTAAATTTATGTTTTTGTGTTAAAATAATTTAATCTTTTCATTACTATGGCCACAGATGAGTCTTTGCTCATCAGTATTTGAATGCTTTGCATAGGTACAGGTGAATGAATGAATCATTCTCCTCTATCCAAGGCCTTAGTTTAAAACAGTCTTAATTACAGCCTTCTGTAATCACTTTTATAATTTAATTTTATAATTAATACAGAGCCCTGGAAGTACGTATTTTGCTGGTCCATATACTTCATGTTTTGACAGTGTTAATTACAAGATCTGCCTGCATGTTTAGAATTTACCTTGGTTAGAAATCTTTTGAGGGATTTAAATAATTTTCAGGAATTTTCTAACCTTAGCTTAAGGTCAAGAGGAAAATTCACTTACGTTCTTCCACACATGGTGCTGTTCGCTGTGTGACTTGCAAAGATCTGGTCCTGGCTGACACCATCGCACTGCATCTAAAATTAATTTCAACTCAATCAATCTTCTAGTTCCGAATACTTATCTGTATCTAATCCATTCTCCTCTTTTCATGCAGGCACACGCATGTGGAGTTTCTGTGAGCGTGAGGGAGGGAAACAGATGGCTTTAACAGCAAGATTTTCCACTGACTTCTAGTTAATACAATATTTTCTCAGGAAAATAATCTCTCACATGATTTATTAGTTCTTTCTTGAACAGGAAGCCTATAAGTATCCAAGTCATCTTCATTTCTTCCCCAAATATGCATGATGCCATCCAAATATAACACTTAGTAATTTTCTGAGGAAATTACCTTTCTTCTAGTTCTCGCCTTAATAAGAACGTTGTTTTTACTTTTCAAGTCTTCGTTGGGAGTTAACCATAGGCAGAAATTGATTTGAATATACCTAAATTGCATGGAACAGTTGTTTGGCCTAAGCAGCAAGACCTTGCCTAGAGCAGGCAGTTTGAGAGGGTCAGAGCTCATTGGGGGTGAGCCCTCTCCAAGGCCAGTTTTCTTTCTTGCACACACAGTTGTGAGGAAGTGAAGGAATGCCTGAGCAGACGTGATTTATAATGGTGCTTATATTCAGCAGCATCGAGCACGCACTGCTAACTCCTGCTAATGGCTTTATAAAGATGCAATTCTGGCCTGTGCTTCCACTGATTTAAAACAAACTAATCCCAGCATTCTCATTTTTGCTTTCACGGGTGGTGGAAGAAGCCAATGCCATTAAGGCCCAGTCTTTGCATGTTAAAAGAGAAACATCAGCCCTATGGAAACTGCTCTCCCAGAGGGACAAAGAGGCTTGGCACACACAGCTGATGGAAGCAGGTCTAGAGATGAGCACAAGTTTTACTCTGAAGAATCACTCCTTCTGGCTTGTTTCCATAGTCTCCCAAAGGAAAAGCAGTCAAATGTTTAACAAGAGTTAATCCCTTCCCCAATTACCATTGCAAGCTGAAGCTGTAGCGACAGCCAGAAACAGCAGAGAGGTTTCCTTCCTTCAGTCTGTAGAGAAAGGGGCTTGACACACCCTACATGGAAACCTCAGTGGTTCTGAAACATCTATTAGCTTTCAGAATTGCTGCTATCACTGATGCAAAAATGCATTTCCCCTTGCCAACAGCAGCAGGAAGAAAACACAGTGTCTGTGTGTGTGTCTGTGTGTCTGTGTGTCAGTGTGTCAGTGTGTCTGTGTGTGTTTGACAGAGCAGTTTAATGGTAAAGGATGATAGAAAAAAATTCTGAAAGGACAAAATTCTGCCAGGGTAACTCTGGATAGTCTGAGTCTTGCTGGTGATATCACTGTTGAGACCAGGATGCACATGAGAGTTGAATACCCAACTTTCAGGTTGATTTTGTCCAACTGGAAGGGCAATGCCATGGAATTTTTGCAGAGACCTGTGATCTCTAGCATTTGTTTTTGTGGTTCTTTTCGTATCTCATGTGAATTGAAATAAGAACCTAGAATAAGCGCTGCTTAATTTTAATGACTTAGTTAAACAAATGCATTTTATCATTTCATCAGGCTTATGGATTATTTTTTTCCTCCATCATTGAGCTGTACAACACAAATATTGGTTTTGCAGATAAGGAATTCAATTAGCATTTCAAAAGTGTCAGACTCACCCCCTCTCCTAACAAGTTCTTAATAGCTTATTTGGGATGATTGGGAGCTTTGATGAAATTAGGCAGCCTAACAAAATTAAAGGACATACATAAGGAAAAAGAGCATAATGTTTTATTTTGATTACATACAAAAATCATTCCAGAAGCTTTTGAAAATCTGGGCAAGAGAGTAGCCATAAATATCAGTAGTACCTTCCTTGAGGAAGCTAAGTGAGTGCATGGATATCTAGAATTTTCAGATTTTAGGAAAACTTTTGAACTTGGAAAAGTTTCTGTATATGCTTTAACTTCTCTGCTACTACTTACAATTAGAATTTTATTTGCAGTGCATTTATTAAGGAGAGCTAAATTTGCCCTGAACAAAGGAGGAGCACGGTCCTGCTGTATTTTCCAGAATAAGAACCTTTCTGGTCTTTTGCTACCCTGCAGATAGAGGAGTAATGAGTGCAGGCTGGGAAAGAGGCCAGTAAAACAGGGTGCTGCTGGAGTTATCTGTCCTGGATAACTGCAGGAGTTATCTCTCCTGGAGAGAGCTGCAGATGCCGTGGAATCTCCCCTGGCACATGCTCACAGGGGATACACAACTTCCACTGCAGCCCTCCAATGCCCAGCTGGGAGTATGAGCAGCACCAGAGCCCTGAGAGGTTTCCCTTCCTCCTTCTAGCCAGATATAGCCTAGAAGCTGCCAGCACTGGGACATCCACGTGGTGCAGTGGATCAAGCTTCCAGTTTTATCTGTGCTGCCAGAAAAACAGACGGGATCCAAAAGTGCCTTGGGCAAATCTGCACCATTCTAGCAGAAAGGACAAAATCAGCTTTTTTTTGATGAAGATGTTATCTTTGCATTTTAAAGGCTGCTGTTTATAAAAAAGAGGAAAAAGAAGGGAAAAAATGGGTTCTGTTCCTGCTAAAGTTACTAAAAAATGTGAATATAAATGAAAATGAGAAATAATTCTACTCAGAGTAGCACATAGTGCTATTAGAGGCAGTAGGTGCAAACTCAAGCATTGTGCCAAGTTGTGCCTGTCCAGGTGGAGATTAGAAATCATGGAGCACAGGCTCCTAAGGCTCTTTCACAATTTGTCTTCTCATATTCCAACACATACTTTGCATGCAGTTAATGGATGTCTGTCTTCACCCCCACCCTGCCCTCGTTAATATAAATCAGTATTTTATACTCACACAGCTCTGATGATGTCTTTCAATCACCTCTCAGTATTATCTTAAATGAGAAACTTCTCTTAAGGAAAAAAAAAAAATAAACAACAAAATTATAATGTGTAGTGTGAATGAGATTTTGAATGATTTTCAGGGATGGTGACTTTGCCGAAGATTAGTGCAAAATATACAGAATTGTTAGCTGACATAAAGATTTATGTAACCACCACTTATCTTAGCATGTGTGAGGGTTGGCTTCTGCCTTAGTGGTGACCTACGTTCCCAGCCTTGCGTTTAGTTAGTAACAGCATGATAACCCCGCTAAAATGCAAAATATTGCAGCCTGTCTTTGATGCTGACTTCAGATTAAATTCAACTTCTGTGTAGGAGGATACAACTCTTACAGACTACAAAGCAAACGTAGCCCTACTGGTTCTTGACTGCTCTATAATAGGAGTTAATGTCCCAAGTTTGCTTCAGAAGTTCTGCCTTGAAGACAGCAGATGTGTTGCTAAAGCCATCTGGCTCTTTTTTGAATATAATTTGTATGCCTATAAATAATCACTATGCATATGGGCTGCATTTCAACCGTGTTCCTCAAACTATGTAAGTTAAGATAATTTATTTCTTCTCATCTTACAAAGAACTTCTGCCATACATTCCTGTCCTCTTGTTAATATTCTTGCAAACTATCAGAGTAAAAAAACAACTTATGTGTACTAAGAAGCCAGAAAAGTTGATTAGACAAGGAAAACTAAAATACCCCTCTAGGCATAAGCAATCACAGAGCTCTTTTCAGTATTTTCCAGCATTTGAAGTAGCAATTTAGAGTCCCAGAGCTGATTCCAATCTCTAGGCTGCACGTGTGGCATTAAGAAGAAAAGTGTTAGAGAAGGGATGCAAACAACCTCAGTCAGAGATAATATTCTTCTGAAATTATTTCTGCTTAGTGTGCAAGAACTTTATGTGTGAACTTTTGTTCACCTTTCCATTCAGGATTCTCTTACTGATCAGCTGCATAGTTATGACTCATATGCATAGAAGATTTCCTAGGCCAGCACTAAATTTGTCTTTTCTCTAAAGTGAAAAAAAAAAAACCTTACAAACTTACAAAACAGATATTTAAATCAATCCCCATTGCTTGCATTCTGATTTATGAACTAGTGTAATTGTGCTGCAGAACCTTCTAGTCTCTGTACTTTAGCATAAAAAAGATAAATTGAATATCATTTGTTCATAGTTGAGATTACCCACTTTGATATCAAAAATAAGGAAATAAAGATGGATGTCATTGCATTCTAAGCAAAAAGAAACAGTTTTTGCACTTGTTAGCATCAGCAGAATAAAGAATTCAGACAACCTTTTTAGATGACAGTTTGAAAATTCCTGTTATTTATTAGAAAATAGTAAAAGGCCTTGTTACATGACTGCTTATGAAGGAGCAAATTATTTATAGTCTGTTTAGCTACATATAACCCACAATTAATTGCAGTAAAAAATCTAATCTTTTTCCAAGTTTTAGGGTAATGGAAGATGCAACTATCACTGCAGAACTGCTTAGGCTCTCTGTGAGGAAAGCACAGGAGATTCTTGTCACTGTAGATCCCAAGTGTCTACAATTCTGTTGGGGGACTTCAGCTCAGCATCTATTCAAGTGCATTCTTAGGTTAAGTGTGAGCAGCCTTTTGATTTTAAAAAAATGCATTTACAAACTCACAGCACCACTTAGATATAAGAATTTTGTGGAAATGTAAGTGCAACACTCAGTCTTTAGATGATTCAGATGCTGAGCTCAAAAACTTCAACTCTGTTATTTGGCTTTGCTTAGGTATGGTACAGGAAAATGTCTTGTAGGTCCATTCAGATTCAGAAAGTCAAGTGCAAACTATTTTTTAAATAAGACTATTAGGTAAATATACGGTAAAAGCTCATACATGTAATGCGAAAGAATGCAACACTCTGCTTATCATTTCACTTTCCTTACATATAATAATTTTTATCAACACTGGTTACCAACCTTCTGAACAAATGCTTACAAAATGACAAAGATTGATTCTAATGAAGTTAAACACTTCTGTGTACCTCTGTATATTTTTTTTTCCTCTCTGCAAGGCTTTTGAAATGAAAAAAAAAAATCTGAAATGTATGATGGCACTGTTCTTGGTAACCAGTTAAAGTCCTGCTTCAGCTTTGGTTTTCCACAGCTGATGTTGAACTTCAGATCTTTTAGGATACTACTGAAACAAAAGTCAGCTAAGCTTGTTTTGAGGCTCAGAATGATCTCCTCTGATCTCCTCTGAGTGCACCACAGCCTGCCTTTGCACAAAGGGTGGAGGCCTTGGTACATCCACTAAACAACACCTTTCAAATAGAAATTGAAAATAGCTGTTTCCTTGATACTAACTCCATGATCAAAGGGAGAATTCCCATCTCCTTCCACTTTCTTCCCATGACTATAAACTGCCTGAAAATGTTTGTTTGATTAGACTTTGTGGTTTCATTTGCTGAACATCTGTAAAACACTTGTATCTAAAGCCCTTTGAAACTTCTTGCCTCCTTCTCAAACTCTTTCTGTCATACTTACATTGCCTCAGTTTTGTTGTGTTGTTTGCTTCTGCTTGAAGCAAAGAGAAAAAACTATTTTGAAAACCAAAAGATGGTGAGTGACCTTATTTTTAAGCGCATCTCTCCTCCACCTCTGTCACTCAGGATGCAAGCATGGTGCAATTAGACTGTCAGTATAGAGCACAATTGTATTGTAAAACACCACTAGGACAATACCTAGTGATGAAGAGAATGGCTGCATATCCCAGGAAACAAGGAATGACTCTAATAAAGCATCTCTGATGTAGCTGGAGAAAGATTTCCTCTAGCTAGGAGTGTTTTTTCCTGGTTTTCTACCTCTTGCTCCAGTGAAAAGACAAAGCTAGTGCGTCAGGTGATTGGAAATATTCTCCAGGATGTGCTTATGTCTGATGTTTGATAGGGTTTTCTTGCCTCCTTCATACACTTCTGCCCTCTCTGCCCATTTGCACACATCCCCTTAGGAGCCTGACTTCTGCTGTGTGGAGCTGTGCTCCTTTTTATTTACTCAAATTTTTCAGCATCATAATTGTGAGCATTCACTGCACAGTACAAAAAAAAAAATCATATAACACACAGAATACTTGCATCGTATATTAATTCATTAGTCTCTATTAATTAGTCTCTATTAGGCAGAGTCCTAGAGGCTTAAAACATAGCCCCAGACTGGAGAAATTCAGTGTATGAGTGAATGATACTTTTACTGTCATGGATGGCAATCTGACCCTCTGAGTCTTGCTTTGGAGCAAGTTACCAGGAAATGTCCTCGAAGAACACAAAATTTTATTCCACATAAAAGCAGTATTTCCATCTGGAAATTACATAACTAAGTAATCTCAGTGCACTAATTATCTAGGAAACATGCAACAAATTTAATAGCACCCTGTGATCCTTGTTAGGACTAAAGAGTACAAAAAGTATTGTCTGCATTGCTGCTGTGTTTGTTGCTACTTGCAGCAGATTCTGCAAGTGCTAGACACGTGTCCCATCCCCTTGAGCCCTGCAGGTTGCTGCACTGACCCCCAGGGCTGTGCCTGAGCACACATTTTTCCTCTCACCCCTGAGATGGGAGTCCTGTGACGGGAGAAGTAGAGTTGTTGTTTCAGAGAGTACAAATTCACAGTCCCTGTTAGGACTGTGGGTAGTGTGTGGTTTACCTCCTGATGTTTTCAATCACTGGAATGGCCATGCCATAACCTCCATTTCATTCCCTAGCTGAAAGTGCTCTGTTACTTTCCTATTTTTAACACTTTTCCTGCTGATTTTATTTTGGCCCCTTTTACTCCTCTTGCTTCTTAGTTCAGTGAACACTTGAAAGGCTGTTTTCCCGATTGAAGGAGGCCACACAAAGCTGCTCCCATGTGGCACAATCTTATTTTTTTTCAAACTGTAAGGTAGCATCTTTTGCTTGCTTAAGTTACATGACAAAGTTGAGAATCAGAAAGTTAGGGTAAGGAATTAAAATGTGCCTTCATAGTGCACCGAGTTCAGTAACTGATCTTTTTGTCTTCACAATTTCACGAGCTTAGTAACACATTTTAATAATCATAAGAGATCTATAAGCCAGCTTGTGAAGTGACATTAGCACAAAGACCATATGGATGATTGTGAAATATCTTGTTGAATTTTTAGGAGTGTGAATTTGTCTAGAGTCATGTCTCCCTGAATACAAAAATAATTCCTCTTCTGTTCACTGTGAAGTCTTAGTTTCTAACGACATAAAGCTTTACAAACTCTGTTTTGTAGATTTTTAATTCTCTCATGATCAACCTTAATTATCACATATAGTTCTTCCTGTAAAGGGCCTGAATATCCTCAGTAATCTGCATGAAGTGCTATTGGTGTAAAAAAGGTAATGAATTAATTGGAATATAAGGGTTGTGTTACAGAGAAGTTATCAAAGAGCTGCTTCAGTTGTTGTTACTAAAGTAATTTTATCATCAGTCCACCTGTCTACCTTTCAGACTTTATGAGCACACAAATTTCCACTTTTATGTACATATGCCCTTTTCACTATGTGCCACTTTCAGCTGTTGATGAATTATTGATTTCTCCTGTCACAATTCTTTTGAGTTACAGTACTCATGATGCTGAAAAATAAATGGGTTTCATTATTGTACTTTTTCTGAAATGTGTTTGTTCCACCCTCTTTAGATTTTATTAATTTCCTGCAAGTCTGTATGAAAGGGGTGTTGAAATGACCCCAAGGACAGGGCATTAACCTGCACCCAGATGGGATGGTTCTTCATAAATTTCAAATAAACTGAAGACAGCAACAGTTCAGGAGTAAATTTTCTCTATCAGTAATCAGTTCTTCTTCCCACTAGGTTTGGAATAAAAAACCTACATATTTACTAAGAAGATAATTATTTTGGTTTTACTTTGGGTTTTCAGTTAGCTTTTTGAAGGATATAATGTCTTACAAACCTGCTGTGAGCTAATTGGGTGTGCTTACCTTTCTTTTACAGATAGCATACCTTTAATGGCAGCAGAGAGAGGTTAAGAAAACAAGCCAAGAAAGGCAAGAAAAGGAGCAGGCTAACAGTTTAACCTCACAGTATTAAATATCAGGTTTGATTAGACTTCCAAGACCAAGGATTTTGGCTTAAAAAACTTTCCTTTTGCTGCTGTGGATTTATTGATCCCATAGAGACCCTGCCTCCTCTTGGACCAGTGTTTCTGCCCTGGGGCTCCATCCAAAGGCAGAGATGGCTCTGGCCACTGGCACCAGGACCAGCACTGACTGCTCCAGGTCAGCTCTGGCACTCTGGGCTTGGCAGAACCAGTGACACAGTTCAGAGAAATATCTGAGATTGTCACAGCAAGCAGGTGTGAGGTGTGTTTGGTCTTTTTCTGTGTTTACTAGAGTCTGGCCTAAGACTTAGAACATGAAATTTAATTTAAACTCTGCATTTGTACTACAAGTACTATAGACTGGGGACTTGGTATCCAGACACAGTTTTATAAATATTTACATCTTGCCTCAAATACTCTGCATCACAGAGTTGTATGATCTATTTTCAGGCTAGGGAAAAAGACAGAAATTTTTAATCAGTTTTTGCCACTTTAAATTGAGTTGAATGTTCACTGTTTCCTGTGAAGTTTTGGTAAAAAGGAATTTTTTTATTTTATTTTTATAAGAATTCCATTAATTTCTCTAAGTCTATGTTTATTTGTATTAATACTAGACAAGATACACATTTCCCACCAGGAGTAACATAATGCAGAGTGTGTGTCAACAAGTGGATTGAATGATGGATACATTAGAAAAAAGGAATGCACATTGATTATTATATGTAAATCAGAAACTGAACTTTCAGCCCAGAAGCATTTTTTGAGAAAACTTGCAAGATTTTGTTTCCATGTGATACTAAATGCCAATTAATATTTGCAAGGAGAACATAATTTCTCTCTGCACTGAACTCCATAATCGTCTTGTCAGAGAAGTAAATTGTTTGACAATCAAATGCAGGATGTGCAGGAGAATTCAGTCCAAGTTTATTGTTGTTTATGTATTGTGCAAATCAAATGATTCCTGGCACAATAGAGCAAAAACTTCAGTAAAGATCAGTGTTATGAGCAGATGACATATGTTTGTGTTAGCAACCATGTACCCTTGCCGATTATCTTCAAAACAATTCAGTTCTCTGATTGGAGGCAACAGAATAAAAGATAGTGGCACATTTCTTTCCCTTTTATCTGAATCAAACTCAAATATATCATTGAGTAGGAAGCATTTTCATTTCTTGTTCTTAGATAGGATCTATTACTATAATGCAAAGGCTATTTGAAGTAATATTTAGGGGGTTCTATTTTAGGATTCATAGAAAAGAGGACCTCAGAAGTAATGAAATTCCTAGTCCTTCCCTTGACTCAAAAAAGTCATGACTGTTTGTCAGATTCACTCTTTAAAACTTCTCTAAAAAATTTATTCCAGTGCTTACTTTTCTTTCAATTAGAAAGGTTTTCCTACCTTAAACATTTTTCCGTACCTTAAATTCACCACACTTCATTTTAACTCTTCTGCTTCTTATATTGTCTGCTGTAAATCTTAAAAGCAGTTTAAACATCCTCTCAAATTTCAAACCTAGTTTTCAAAGAGTTTATTAACCTCTAGCAGCCTGATGCAAATTTATAGCCAGTTTTTCTTCCTTTCATTCTGGTCTTTTGTGAAATATCAAACAATGCAAGATTGGGGTAAACTCAAAGCCCACATTGGTAACGTTTCTTTCTAATTTAAAGTTAAACCCTGACAGTCACTGGCTTGAGTAGATGTTTACCAGAGAGGTGGTCTAGTTCCCATTTTCTGTTGACTTGTTTTGTTGTGCAGCTATTTCACAGCGGTTTCCTCTAGACACTGTTCTGTAACTTGTTTACAAGGTGGGCATGTCAGCTACTGCTTTTTTTCAGGCATCTGGCATTTACTGCTTTTTTCCCTAAGGAAAGCATATTATGGAGTCATAAAGGGAAAAGGGATTGTGTTTGGCTAAATTTATTTTTGACAAATACCTGTTGGCTGTTGCTCATTTTATTTCTTTTCTTAATTTGCAGGTCATCTTTTTACTAGTGCAGGCAATCTCTCTCAGATTATGTCATTAGCTAAAAATAAAATTTTATGTTGTTCTTTCTAAGATGATTTCACATCCAGCTGTAGAAATGACTTATACAAAATAACAACATTCTCAGTGTTTTAGAAACACTTAGTATGAAATTTGGAAATTATATTTAATGCCAAAGTTGAACCCTTTTTGCTCAATGAGACAGAATTTGTGTCTTTGGATTTATAAATTCCATCCTAGGTATGCTTAGATTCAGGGAGAGAGAGTTTATATTGGTCATCTTCTGGAATCATTTTAGACACAAGCTTTGTTTGATTCAAGTCCACCAGGAGTATGTCCCTCTTTAGTTATTTATTTTTTCATTTAGGCAGATCCTTCCAGAGTTCTTGATTCTTGGCTGAGTTGGGCAGGTTCTCTGCTCTACTTTTCAGAGCTCCTGAGTTATTTTTCTTGGATGTGTAGAAATTTGTAGAGTTTGTGGGATGTTTCTGGAATTTGCTAGGGTTTTGAGAAGACTTGAAGAACTTTGAGTTATTTTTCTTGGATGAATGTTTCTTGAAATATTATGTAAACTTGATAGATTGCAAGACATGGAAATGGATGAATGAAAACCAAAAACCTATGTCTTTTGTCAGAGACAGTTTTCCATTGTTGTGATTTTTTTTCTATTGTTTTGTACTAAAATATTTTTTAAATAGAAGGATTTAGCCTATGGTGAGTATTATTCTTCGATCCAAGGATCTGTTTGTAACAATAAAGTTTATTTCCACCAAGATTTTTTATCAAGTCCTAAACTCAACAAGTGCCTCAGGTCTGTCTTGGCTTAGACAACAGGTCCTCTGCTGTCTCTCCTTCATTCTCATGGATTTGAAAAGTATTGTGATACCAGATAAGAGAATGACAGCATCATGCTGTAGACCATATAATCTCCAGATAAGTTTGGGGTTTTTTTTTAATCAAGAGTGTTTGAAATATTTTATTTGCATAACATGATTTATTGCAATAGTGCCTTTTATGAAGAATTTATTTGTAAACATTTAGGTAATATTAATAAACATCTAGACCTCAGCTATAAGATGTGTGTCTAACTAAACCAAGACACTGAGCAAAGACAATTGAGGTCTGAGTCTGTTTGGTTTTAATGCATTGGAGTAATCATGGCCCTGTACACTTGAGAAGTTCAGTGTGAGCAGTAGGAATGGCACCCCATTTCTTTCATTAATATGTGCCATTGTTACAACTATTCTCTCACTTGCCTCTAAAAGGTGCTCCATCCTTCAGTGTTGTTCTACTGATGTTGTATTTGATATCATCCAAAAAACTTTTTCTCCTTTGAGTGATCATTTTTCCTCTGGCCAAAGAAATAACCAATTTTTTTTCATTTGGTAAAAGTGAGCATATAAGCAAATGGCATTATAGCTGTACTCCAGTGCAATCTTGTATTGCCAATTTGCTGCTTCCCCCACTTTGCCTGCAAATGTTATTCATTTTGTTGTAGAAGCTCAAAATCTAGCATGCAAAACCCAGCAGCAGTAGGAGTGCACTAAGGCTCAAGGCTCAAGCAGAACTTGAAACTGGACATGAGAATGGATGCTGGAGTCAGAGGCATAGAAAATATTCCTTTATCTGTGCTGACAGGCTCAGACTGAGTTTAATCTGAGACCATGGAGAAAGTTCCTAGAACTAAGCAGAGAAGCTAGGAATGTGAATGTGTAAGTTAGAATTATATTAGTCACTGTGTGAAAAAGTTAGAGTTTAGGGTTTAATCTATATTAGTAAATAAGAGACAACATGGAGGATTTAGAGTGTTGTCCCTTTCTTCTTCTTCTTCTTCATCTTCTTCATCATCTTCCTCTTCTTGGGTTTTTGGCTAATATTAGGTGATTGGATGGAAGAATCCACATTGCGTGACACAGGTGTTTGGTTAATGGGTTAATAATGAAAAGAATTTACTTGGCATTTAATTATTGAGTGGGTTGACACTTAAAAGACCTTGGAGAGATACTTCTTCCCTCCATTTTTTGGTTTGGTGTACATAGCTCCTCACTGTCTGTAAATATGTAATATAGATAAGGAAGAATAAACAACTGAACCCGAACACAAAAGCAATCTCTTATTAATCTTGGTCCTGAGGAAAAGAACTGAGCTATCAGGGTCATACCCTGACAAATGGATATGAACTTACACACAGCACAGATGAGTTTACAGGTAGTTTACAGATGAGGAAAGCATCATTGCTGGAATCAAGTCATCCTATGTATTCAAACTAGAAGTAAATTTGTGTGTGGATCTGCATGTCTTCAGGTAGGATACAAATGAGTGCAAGTCTTATTGCTGAGCTGTGTAATTGTGTCTTAAGCAAGGTAACAAGGGAAGGAATGAAAGCAGTTAGCACTGAAAATGGGACACTTTGCTTTTTATTCTTCCTACTTTGTGTTTCTATTCCCAATCCCAGTGCCTTAATGTGTCACAGTGGGAAACAGTGGGATATCTTCATCCAAAACCATCATAAATGTTGAGCTGATTATTCTTTGTCCAGTCAGAACAGCTTTTATGCCACTCAGCTGATGTCACTCGGACTTCTCTCAGACTGAATTTTTATGTATGGTTATTCAGATGGTCTTTCTCAAACAAAGCACACAAACAAAAACTACACAGGGATTCATGCTTTCCCTCTTTCTTCTGGTTGTTCATGCTCAAGAATATGTACAAAGACCAGTAGCTAGTCTTAAAATTATGTTTTCAAACCCTTTCACATTTTTATCTGTCTTCCAATAATTAAAAGCTTGTTTGTAGTCCACTGTTTATGAAAGAATATTTTTCTTACTGTTATATAATATTGGAATTTTATCAGTATTTAAAATTATTTTGTAATCAAAAAGGCCAAAAAGAGAAACATTTTTTTCTTATTTCTGAAGGAATATTTGCCCAGAAGAATGTTAACCTTGTTGTTAGAAATATGGCTTTTACTCACAGGGTTTTGTTTTAATTTTCTCTGGCCAGAATTATTTATGGAAGTAATGTAGGGGAGGGTTTTATGTCCCTCATTAGGTTTCTTGCCAATCTGTGGCCATGTTCACTTGTCCACTATGTCTTCACACCATTTTCTTTGTACCTGTCTCATCTTGCAGAAGTTTTACTTTGAAAACTAAAATGTTTTGTTATACAATAACTGAGTTTCTTTGTCTAAAAATGTCAGAGCCAGGCTTTCGTTGTATCGTCAATCCCCTTCCTCCTCCTTTCTCCAGCTATACAGCTTAAATTTTCAGGCTTTGTTCATTTAGTCACAAGGGGACCTTTTCCTTCCCTCTCTCCCCTTATAATTATTATTTTTGTCTGTGTTCTGGTTCCAGCCTCATCTCAACAGCACACAGCAGTGGTGGCAGCTGTGACAGGTTCCTCTTTGAAGCCTGGGAAGCAAATGCATCTAATGAAAGGGCTTGAACACCCTCTCTAAAGGTGTTTGTGGATCGATTCGAACAATTTCATACCTTTTCCATCCCTGTGCTACCCAGTGTGTCTCTTAAGCTTAGTTTGACTTAGCTGCAGAACTTCCCTCCCTCCAGAGATACTGGCTCCTGCAGAGGTCAAAGGCATCCTTTGTGAGAGCAATGCTTCAGACCCACTGTGCATGGGGTTTGATTTCTGACAGACTTCAAATGCAGCATCTCTGGAAGTGCCCTAATATCAGACCTTTCCCAGATAATGGGAAAGGCAATCAGAAGTTTGTTGGGCAAGCTAAATTATAATTTGTGCTTTTTTGCTGTTGTTGTTTTTGTTAGTTATTTTCCCTTCCACTTATGGAATTTCAGTTTCTTTTAGCAAGGGAAATACGTATGTTGATGGTCTAGAAAACACATCAAAGGCATGAATCTGCCATGGTCAGTGACTTGTTTATAAGCAAGATTTCTTATTTATTTATATATAGTTCTCATAATTTCATAATCAAAGTTCCTAAAAGGAAAAAAAGCACCCTGCTCCCACCACGTTTCAGTGCATTTCTTCATTGTTTTTGGCTGCTGGTTCAGTCTGACTGTGGCACAAGCTGCAACAAACCTTGGACCTGTTCAAAGCCAGGTTCTGATCCTTTCAGAGCCTTCACAGCTTCAGTGAACTCTTCCTAGCTCATGGTGGCAGCTCAGCTCACAGTTATTTGTGCAACCTATCCCTCCTTGGGGGTTGGGAATTGCTAAATTGGTAAATGAGATGTCAAAGTCATAGTAAGTGTTTTGTGTAAGGTAGCAGGGAAAATGAGAAAAATTAGCCAAAGAGAAAGTGCACTTCCTAAATTATTTGTTTATTTATTTATTTTTTGTTTATATTTTATATATTTATATAAATATTTTTATATGCTTATATTATTTATTTATTATTTTGTATTTTGGGTCATTTGTGTATGAACTACTGCTACATCCTCTCTACCATGCCTGAAGTGTGAGCTTTATATGTGTTGATAGGTTTCTTTTTATCCTATTTTGATATTTGTGAGCATAAGAAAAGTAAAATAAAATAGTATATACTTTTCATTCTCTTGCTGTTTGTTTTATATAACACGACATAAAACTCATCAGACTTTTTTTTTTTTTTGTTTAATACTTTGTTATCTTCACTGTAACTTATTGCAAGAATGCTATACCTTTGCCCTCCTTTCCTCGGATTACTTTCTATGTTTTTTGCATTCTAGACATTTCTGAAATGTTTTTAATTCAGTATCCCTAGTGCATCCCTGATATTATTGCAATTATCCTAATTTTCTTCACTTGTAGTGTGTGTATGTGTTTGTGTGTATAAATATTAACTAAAAATATTTTCATATTCACCTCTGGGAAATTAACTGTCACCCTGAAAAAAGGGATATTTTAAGATGTTTTGTATTTCATTCCTGGTTTCCTGAAAAATATTTTTTAAAAAAATTTTTAAAAATATCCAGCAGCATTCAGAGCACAAGCTCCACTGAGAGAGTTTTATCCAGAAATGCTTTTTTTTTTAACATGCTTATACTCTTGTATTTATAGAGAAGATACCCCCAAGTGGTAAATGGGGAATGGGATGCAAAAAGGTAGAGAAATTAAAAGTGCAGGTTATGATGTACAAAGTACATAAAGCCAATTCCTGGGGAAAAACGAGGGAATTTTCGAAAGTTTGACCAGTGCCTGAGACTGCTTTGCCAGAATATTTGACACAATCCAAGACATGAGTTCCTACTGAAAGAGGTGAAGTTATCTTGTGAAACTGGGAGAAACCTGTGTCAGATGAAGCAGTGACAGACTGTGCCTCATCTTCTCAGCTGGGTAAATGCAGTAAATCATTTCCTAGCAGAGTCAAACAGGCACTCGACCTGTGAACAAAAGAATGAGGCTTTATTCTCCCTGGGTTAGATTGTTTTGCTCAGCAAGGTCTTATTCGAGCTGTAAAACCAGGTGAAAATAACTTCTGGGGTGAACTTGGCAAATTCTTCCAATATGATGTGGATTTTTTCAGCCCTTTCCAGAACTTAGGAGAAAAATGTATAAGTTGTCAAATTTGATTGACCACTAAGGAAACCAGAAACATGAGCACCCTGATCCCCAAGAACTCATACAAACAGCAAAATAGTTTAGGATATAGTTACTGTTCAGTTAAAACATAATTAAAGCAAGCCCCTAATGATGAGTAAATATAGAGCCTGAAATAAAGTTGTTTTCATGTATTTCAGTTTATTTTTATCAAAACCTTTATATAGTGTTGTAGTGATTGAAACTGAATTCAGAAGTTCAGAAAAGGATGCAAATGTAATAAATCCTGTCCATTCTAACCTATGAAGCCATTAATATATATGTCTAATAAATAATGCTGAATTCATTTGTATTTAACCAATTTTCTAGAGCTAAGTGGAACCTGTAAGTAGCAATTGGATTATTTCTGCATAAATTGAAAAAAAAAAATAAATTTGTCCTTCTTTTGAGATGGATTTCTGTTTCAGGCATAGGGATATAGGATGAGGAAATCATGCAGATATTACCAGATATTACACAGAATACACAGATTTTTTTATATACATTATATACATTAATATACATATATATACATATTTATATACATTTATATACATTATATTCATTCTGTATTTCTTGGCTTTAGCCTGGAAGCCTGGCCACACTTGCTGTAGAGAAAATATCCTATCTAGAAAAGCTTTAAAGACTTCTAAAATACATACATTGGGCCTTTATATTACTTTTATGTACTTCTATAGTCAGATGTATGCTTGAGGCAAGAAGAATAATCATTAAAGTGTATGTCATGCAGCAGTGGATATCATGGTGGTGACACTCAAATCATGTATCATGGCATTGTAGCCTTGGATAATGCACATTGTAAAATATATTCTGGTTGTTTCCAAACTTCTGAATTCTGGAAACACACAGAAAGGGATTCTCACATCCCTCTGCTTCTTTTCACAAATGGTTGTCTGTGTCTGTATGAAATGGTTGTGGGATGGGGTTAAGGTTGGCAGCAGAGACAGAGTCCTGGCACCACAGGATGAATGATTTCTCAGTGCTTACACAATGAACATGTTGTTAATCAAGTGTTCAGTTAATCTGACTCTCATAAGTTTTTTGTTCCTGTACATTAACTACTCACTGCTTGATGAACCTTAGGAATTAACTTGCATTTGTTGTTTAGAGAGAACCATTATAGTTCCCTAAAGCCATTTTTCCCTGCTGATATGAAATCTTTGTAGATGGTAAAAAGCAGAATTTTAAGTTTTCACTCACAAAAACACTTGAAAAAAAAAATCAACAAAATATTTGAGATCTCTTCTTCATTGAAGAAAAATATTACTTAAGCCAGAAAAACCACTGAAGTGTTTTACAGCTGATAACACCAGTTTGATCAATGCACTTCAGAAGCCTCTTTTAATAGTGTTGACTGATTAAGGCACCTTAAAAAGTTGCTCCCAAATACTGTCCAGTATGAGCAAGTAAGACAGTGTTATCAGAGAAATCAATTCTATTTCCAGACTAAAATACTCTTTTCCATTTCCTTTGTAGTATACAAAATGTAAGTCACCTGGATTTCATCCTAAATATAAAAACAGAAACACCATTTACATGACAATTTGTTACATTATTTTTTCCATTTCATAATTTTAAGGGTATTTTGCTGATATGTCATCTAACTTTGGCCACTTAATAAGTGTATTTATTCTCATTTGACTCCTTCAAAAGTCTTTTTTTCATGTCCAAAAAGGAGAAAAAGAAAGTGGTGGATTATAATGACTGGATAGAAAATGCTGGGATAGTTTAAATCTAAGTGGCTTCTTTCAAATGTGTAATGCTTTAAAGTCCCAAAAATATTTCTTGAATTTTTATCTTTTAGTACAAGTATCTCAGTGCTTAAAAACTGCCTCAAAGAATCTATCTTTTCCTTAACTTTTCCTTGTCAGAAGGTTTCCAGGGTCTCTGAATGACTTTTGTCCATGAGTCAGTAATTGAATCTGCTATGAAAACAATTCTGCTATTCCTATAGGTGGTACAGGCATTGTAATTTGAGATGCTCTAGCATTGTTTCACTTTTTTCTTTTTTTATGAATATAATTTAAAAAATTATTTTCATGATTTCATTTAAGAATCTCTGGGTTTTTTTGTTATAAGATATAAAAATACATACAAAAAGCATATATTTTCCACATGTAGGATACACATCCTCTCTCCTGTTGTTCCTATTCAGAATATTGCATCTTGCCCTTCATCTGAGTTATCTCAATCTCTTGGATATTCTGCTTTGTTTTCATTGGATTTCATAGGAACTATCATTAAATTCTTCAGTCAACAAATCAAATTGATTACTCACATTGAAATGAAAACAATTGTTTGAAAATGAGATGGATGGTTCTCCTGTCTTAGCACACAGCTAAATGCTTAATAGAAAAATGTAAATAAAAGTTTAAGTTAGAATGTGAAAGTTCTATTTATGGCATAGAGACAATTTGTGCACATGGTATCTAATTATATTCTTGAGACACAATCAAATAAACTTGAGAAAGGCTGAGCAACAGCATTTTCTGTCTAAAATAGGAAATAACTTTTTTGCTTCATCCAGACTCAGACTTTCAATCCCTAAAAGCACCTTTTCTGTTTCCAGGCAGAGCTTCTCCTTTCCTCCAAATGTTATCTATTTTTACAATGCCTTGAGCTCAGAAATAGATGCTGCCATTTTAACACCGGAAATAGAATTTTTAAATGTAACTACTGTATGAGGTATGACTGACAAGTCTGAGCCCTGGATAGTTCTAAATTCAGCTCTTTACCCTTTAGGAATGACATCATACATGTTTCTTAAATGATATTAGCAATATTTTTTGTTCCTCTTTTTGAAAACCTATATGAAGGCAATGGTACCACAACAATATGAATTTTCACTGCATCTGACTGCTTGTCTTTTAACATTAGAGCCACTGCAGTGAAGTAACTCCAGTTTTTGAAAAGCAAAAAATAATGCTTAATGATGCTGATCATACCAAGATATGTGGAAGTTGAGACAAAATTTGGCAGAGTTAATATGCATCTTTACCATTCAAAAATGCACACGTTTAGAGACAGCAGATAAAGATGAGTTGTGGCAAATTCCTATTTCTATTAACCCACATTTATTTATTTTTTTTTATATACAAATTTAGTGCTTTTTACTAGGTGTGGAAAAGCTTAACAATGCCAGAGTACAAAATTCATATTCCAAGATAATTAGCACAATTCTTGTGCCTGTATCTTTGCACAAACGAAAAGGATATTGCCAAGGCTGGCGCATGGAGAGATTACAGAGGAGGAAAAAAACCCAAAAAAACAAAAAGATACACTGAGCATTCTTTGCCCAGTGGTGTCCTGCACAGCTCAAAGGCATACAACTGCAGCATCTGATAGAAAAGGCTGAGGATGGGTAAGATCAAAACAGTCGCATCATCAAAGAGCAGCCAAAGCGGGAGCAGCTAATTGCTGCACTCCCCAATTAGTGACAGCAGCAGTCACTCTCCCCACCAGCCCCTTCTCACTTAGGGGACGCATCCCATGGCACAGCCAAGGCAGAGCTGGGGGAGGAAGATGTGGAAGAAGCTTGCAGGATCCTGTGGTTCTGAAGGGATTATTTGTGCTTCCTAAACAGCTTTAGTTTGTTCATTTGGCACACCCACAGTAGGGTGTAATTCTAAATGCAAATCTGCATCTACAGCTGCTGGTTTTGTTTTGAAAGTTCTGTAGTGATATTTTCATATGGTAGTTGCATTTATTCAGACATTTATTGCTACAGCCTTTACCTTTTGCAATGCTAAAGTTCTTTACTGCCCAAGAAACTGCATATTTTTAGAGATTAATGTGGGTATTTTTACATACATAATTTAGATTGACCCTAGTGTGAGCCTTCTGGAAAAGAACAGTATTTCAAAGGCTCATTTTTCACTTTATTCACTACCAGGAGTAGGCAATGATAACAACATATGCTACCAGGACTCCTGGATGCAGTTATCCAGAAGTTATCCCCAGCCGTCCTTCCCAACAGCAGCTTTTCATTGATACCCCAATATTCTGTGTGGGCATTGGGGCTGGCCAGAGCTGGTGGTTGTGGGGTGACCTTATTGAGGCCTTCCAGTGCCTAAACTGGTGCTACACGAGAACTGGAGAAGATCTTTTACAAGATCCTGTAGTGATAAGTCAAGGGTGAATGGCTCTAAACTGAAACAGGAGAGATTTATTTTGGATATTAAAAAGAAATTATTTATTTTGAGAGTGGTGAGGCACTGGAACAGGATGCCCAGAGAAGCTGTAGCTGGCCCAACCCTGCAAGTGTTCAAGGCCAGGTTGGACGGGGCTTTGAGAATCCTGGTCTAGTGAAAGGTATCCCTCTAAGGCATGGGGGTTGGAACCAAATGATCTCTAAGGTCCATTCCACCCCAAACCATTCTATTATTATCATCAGTACAGGTCTCATTGGGTCCAGGTAGCCCTGATACAGCTCCATGGTATCCTGAGTTCCATCTACTGATCCCCTCAAGAGGCTCTGTAGGTATAAAAATATATTTCTCCTATAGAGGCCTTCTTGTTTATATGTGCAGGATATGCCTCTGAAAGGAACTATCCATTAGAAAATGGCAGCCTTAGGTTTTCAAGTGGGCTTTGGGCAGGCATATGCTTCCCTTGGTCAGTCAGAAATATAGTTAGGGATTAAAAAAGGCCAGCAGCTTCTGCAGCCTAAATATCTCCAGCCAATTCTTTGAACAGATGTAAGAAGTCTTTGACCCTCTCTCCTACATCCTACTTTTGTATCCCTTCTGACTCTCTTGTATTTGTGCATGCAGCAGCAGCAGTTAGGATCCAGCTGGTAGGAGAGAGAGAGTCTCACAATTTTTGCTCATGTAAATCATGTCAGTAGCTGAAGGATTAAAGCTGTGCATGCTGAAGGCAGGATCAGACTCAAGCAAAGGTGATGCGCGTGTGTAGGAGCTTGAAAGCCTTATCCTAATCAATACCTGCACCCCTGGCTCAGGGAGAAACACCTGTATGCTGTGGTGTCACAGGGACTAATCATAACTTTGGAGAACTGATGCAGGCAGAACATTGTTTGACAAAGCAAAATGACTTTTTTTGAGGAATAGGAAGCTGAGAATTTGGTGTGTTCAAGTAACAAAGCAGAAGTTCAAATCCATCACCCTTATAGCAACATGATCCCTTTGGCAGAAAGCTCAGTTACACTGCGACTATTTATGTATATAATAATGTTATTCTTGGACTACAGACATCAGTTCTGCTTCTGTGTGTGGATTATCTCTTGAATCCTTCAACTTAATCCTCTGGCAGCAGCTGAGAGAACCGTGGTGCACCAAGGCTGCAATTGCTCTGAACAGCTTGTTGGTGTGACCCTTGACTTTTCCAAATATGTCACTGCTGAGTCTGGCCACCTCCCTCTCAAACAGGTTCTGCTCAGACTCTGTAACCCTTAGAACTTGTCCAACCAATCCCACAGCTCCTTAAAGCAGCTCTCCAGAATGTTACTCTTTATTAGTGCAATAACCATCCTCTAATCTCTCGTTATCACTATAAGAACCTAATTTATTTTATTACTTCACAGTTGGAGGCAAGATATGTATATAATGCAAGACACATAATGATTTTAAATCAAAGAAAATGTTTTATTTTTAATATATGGTATTACAGCTTCATCTATTTTGTGAACAGTAGTACAGTGGAATATCTTTGCTGACTCGAAAGTGGCATGGTATCCTCCTTAAAAGAACTTTTTAATTTGTATTCTAGTTTATTATTACTTAAGGCTGAGGGGAACAGAGCAGAGATGTGTTCAAACTATATTGTTATTGACTAACACTCCAAACAGATGTAAGCAGTGCTCTGCTAACCCTCTCATAGATATGGGATTCCTGCAGCATTCTCCATTTCCCAGGATAGAAATCAACAGACAAGGAGATTGTATCAAAGGCAAGAGTAGACCCTGGGTCTTTTGAGTGCCAGCAATGCACTTTATTTACAATATTATCCTGCTTCAATAGAAATATATTCATTATGATCACCTCTGCAAGTATTCACACCTGCTTGGTGCCTCTTTATACATTGCTCTTGACCAAATATGAATTTTATCTTTTTCTCTCATGTGCTTTCTAACAAGTACTGAAATATTGCTGTGTGGTATTTCTGACCTAAGAAACTTATGGGGTCATTGGATTAACAGATAAATATTTGGACTGACAACAGTCTTTAAGTATTTTAAGATATTGATTTTGTATAAGGGCTGAATTTGGCTATGTGATAAAAATTATTTTACCTCTGATATGAAAGTTACTGTCAATGAAGTATCTTAAAAGAAAAGAGAAAATATTTCAATTTAAAAGCTAATAATGAATATTTGTTTTATTTTTTCCTCAGTACTGATTAAATATTCACCCAAAACAGACTAGCACTAACTATATGTCTATAAAGAAAAATACAAAATTTTAGTATCAGGCTTATTCATCTGGATTGTGGAGAAGACACAAAAGGACAGTTTCCTCCTGTCTGTAGATACTTTGGGAATTTCTGGGTGTAGATAGCATCATATTCAGATGTTTTCACTACCCTTGGGAAGAGAATAATGCCTCTCCACCCCTTTTATATTCATTGTTCACCGATTAACTGTTGTAGAAATAAGAGTGACACTGAACATGTTCATTTAGAACAATTTCCCTGGAGCCTTTTGCTCTTTGTTTTATATTCCCCAACTTTACCTACATCTGCAAATACTTTCCTTGATGACCAACATATCTCTGCATGTGTTCTTGCCTTCACTGTAATCTTTTCTCTTTTCTGTAACTAAGTAGGTCATCATTTAGCACAAATAACTGTCCCTTTGCCCTGTCCTGACTCTTTTCAAGTTGCCATGAACTTGCAATAAAATTTATGCCTTTCTAAATAAATTCCATTTCAAATGTAGATTTCTTGTGGAGAAAAAAAAACACTTTTTTTTTTTTCCTTTTTGTATATATATATATATATATATATATATAGTAAGGAAAAGCCTTTAGGGACAGGAAGTACTCTAAGGTACTCTTTTTGTGAATAAATTATATTTAGGAGGAGATAGGGAAGGAAAGTAAGTTTGCTTTTGTTTTCAGAAAATAGGAAGATGAATTTTCTTCTATGTTTCTCATGGAAACAAAGAAAATCAGAATCAACTTCTATACCTGAATTGAATGAATGTGGTTGGTCTATTTTCATCACTGAATGACTTTTTAAATATTCTTTAGTCATAATGTATTCTGTGATCAAGTGGTTCTTTCATACACTTATTTTACTGAGCAAAGATACAAACTTATTATCTAGTGCTGTGGCATCACTTCATAAGGTAAACAAACCTAAAATAACCTTGATATAAATTTGATTGTTATGTCTGGATCTGTTTTATTACTAATAAAATACATTGTGAACTTTCTGAAAGCTATACAACCATAGAAACTTGTAAGAACGTGATGTGCTTTGACTTTTAAAAGTAAACTCCAAGAAAGTGTGGGTAGTGTTAGAGTTTTTAAAGCCTCTTGCCACGAGGGCATGCCAGATACATACTGACACATTATGCAAATTTGTCACTGTGATTTACATTCTTTAATGACCTCAAGATGCTCCAGATTTACTTTTAGATGCACACAGACAATAAAAGAAGAACAGTACATGGATGAAATTAGGCCAAAAGTCAAGATGTATCAAAGCAACATGAGTGACAAATATGAAACAGTCAGGCAGCATCAGTCTTCCTAGATGTCCAGCTATGTTGAACCAATATAAATATTTGATGTGATAGAAAAAAACAAATGCCCAGAAGCAGAAAAATTTTCCTTAAGGAGGTAAAGTCCAGCTGTTGTTTCTTCCTGTCTCAAGCATAATGTGCAGTGGCTTGGCATGGTCTGGATAAAAGAAAAGCACAGAAATGTCCAGAACAGACAGGAAGAATGGAGATGCTTCAGCCCACTGAAATGAGAGCTTTCTTATGTCATTTTTATACTCAACAAGAAAAAAAAAATCTGTTTCAGATTTAAATAGTTTTCTTGTTCTATGTAATGTAGTAATCATTGCTTAAATTATCTTAGGGTAGGAGATAACATCTAAATCTCAGAGATACAAAAGAATTTTTTGGCCATCATACATTTACCAGTATTAAGTTTTTTAATGGTTATGAATGAAGATTGGAGGATAAACCCTCTATTAAAAGTAGTTAAAATGCTGAAGAATGGTGTTCCTACCTAGGTTACTTATCCAAATACAAACAATCAGCTAAAAGCATAGCATTCTTTGAGAAAGAGCTATTTTTAAAACAAGTCTTTTGAAGTAGAAGATGTTTTCCGAATAAATTATATATTTTATTTGTTTAATTGGGAAGTTTAGGTAGAAATTATGTACCATAATTTACCACTGGAATAAGAAAGCCCTGCAGCCTGGAACATCCTCAGGTCCTGTTGAGGTGTTGGGTCATAACCTGGAGAAGGGAGAGTGAAAGAAAGAACCCTCAGTTCAAGAAGTTTTCATGTTCACCTGAGCAGAAAATTTCAGTTTCCACATAGCCATTGGCACAAACCCAAGTTCAGACTAGGGCAGGACTGAAAATTGCTATAATAATTGATCTTTGTTTCCTCTGTAATTGTTCATCCTTAGCAGATTCAATCTATCAGTAGAACAGCATGAGGAAGCTGCTATTTACAGAGCCTCTGTTTTGTGGCTGGAAGAGATCTGTTCTCACAACTAACCAGCGAGTACCTTTGGCAGCTCTAGATTCACTTGGGATTCCTCATTAAGCCTCACTTTAAATGCAAGGTTGTTCTGATATTCTGTGAGCCTGGGCTTGTCCTTAAACAAATGAGCTGACTGAGTTTGAGGATGTGAAGTAGAAGCTGACATAGTAACTCTGTTTTAATTTCTATTCCATACACATGAGCATCAACTGAAATGTAGCAACAAAAAGCTATTGATGCTCGCACCTCTAAAGGCGCTGCAAAAATAAAATTACATGGTTTGATTTCTACTACTGTCCTTAAAATAGTATCTCTCTTCTCCCTGAACAACCTCAAACTTGACCTCCCATTTTACAGCTTATTCCCCTTTGTCAGGTCAAGAAGAATATTTTTAATCCCTCCTTTGATCCCTCTATCCCTTTGGTTATGCATGATGGAGGAACTGATAACTCATGAGATAGAATCATTACTGTCAATAGAATGACACAGGCAAGTTTCTCTAGAATCTTTATGATGGAACTGATAGGATATGTGTTTTAGAGTTAGTTTTACTTTTGAGCCCATGATTGTCATTTTAGGGTTTGGAAAATGGCATGATGTTTGGAAAATGACAGAATGCTGAAATATTTTTTTCCCAAAGATATGAATGGAAAAGTGGGAAATAAGGTTTAAAAACTCCCTAAGTGATAATTATTTTACAGTATATATAAATAAACTGATCACATGGCTGCTGAGTAACAGGGAGCCACAGAACTTTATTCAGAATCAGCTTGGTTGGGTTCTGTGGGCCTTGGTTCAGCAGCATGAGGAGCTCAAACCCAACACTTGTGTGCTTAAAGATTCCATTCTGTTTTGTTTACTGTTTTTCTCAGTCTTAATTCAATGGAAATAGCCTTGCTCCTTTTCAACAGCACATTGAGCAGCTTTTGTCAATATTAATTTTCCTTTATAAAGGCCAGTTCCCAATTTGCTTTCTTTGCTGAAATATTTAGCAGCTTTCATCTGAGCCCATTGCCTTCTCCCTTTTAGCAATCACTTCTCCAGTGTAAAGTATTGAAATTTGAATGATTTCCTTTCACCCACATTCTGTCCTTTTCCTGTGGAAGGTGGCTATATGCTTATGAAAAAGAGCATCATGCCCACCCATTCCCCCTCAGCTCACACAAAACAGGAATAGGGATAAGGAATATTTGGGCTAAGACTTCAGGGTGGTCCTTCACAGTTTATGGGCTATGTAGTCCAATTTCTGCCTTTATGTATTTTGTGTGTGTGTGTAAGGCCAGGCAGTCAGGCTGACTTACTGGGGAAAATTTTAATCACATTTCATGATGAAAAGAAGGAAACTGGTGTAAAACAATGATATAGATATATAGATCAAAGCTCACTGAACACTGAAAACAACTTCCTTGGGAACTTCTGTTGAAAAAGGTGAGAATATTAACCTTGAAATTCCTGTGTTGTAACTGTCATACCAAAACAGTTCTAAGTAATATAAATTTGGGTTTGTTTGTTTGTCTGTAATGCTGCTTATCACTAATCAACTAATTAACTTATTTGGGAGAGGTAAATGATCTGTCATATGAATCAGCATTGTCCCAAGGATATTTTTTTGATTCATATGTAGCATGATCTGAAAATCATCAAGACTGACTGGTATGGCAAGAACACCTTTAATGAGTTGTGTCAGAGCTGCTGTCTCATAGCCTGGTTAGAAAATGAGGTACCATTGCACACCATGCTAGTTTGGTTTTTTTTTATTATCCACATGTCTGCATGAGCATTTTAGTTGGAGAAATAAAAGGCCAGGAATGGTATCATGTTCCTTTTTTAAATCTGTCAGGTGGATGTCTGGTGTATTTTGGGAAAAGGCAGAAGAGTAAAAAAAAAAAAAAATGGTCTTGTTAATGAGATGTTTTTGAAGCTCATTTAGCTCTGTTAAACTAAAAGTCTAAATATGTACAAAGTTCTGTGTCATGGCTTACTCAGAACATATTTCATGTTAAAAGCTATTGTCTGTTTTGATAAACTCTGGTCTCTTAATAAATGCATTACAGTGAGAAATTATTTGGCATATCATTTTTTATTTAATTTTTTTTATAGAGGGAGTCAGGGATACACTGGGATATAGGAGAACTGAGTTTAATTTCTGGCTTTTTGACAGTCTTGAATAATAATGGGAAAGATAATTAGAACAAGAACCTAAAGTCAATGAAAATATTGCCAGTGATTATAATGGGATCAGAATTCAGTCTGTTTCCCTTTCACAAAATGAAGATATAACAGTGCTTACAGGTCTCACATGGGAGCCATAAGAATGAAAACATTACAGTAAAAATAATATGGGTCAAGTTATTACTAAGAAGATATGTAATAGGTACCTGATTGTGGCTGAGAGATTCAACAACCAGATCAGGTTACCAAAATCTGTTTTCCCCCCATGAATGAAATGAGGGGAATCTCTGGGGTTTCCCTCAGAATATAATTTTAAAATTGTAGAAAACCAATGCTCAGTCAGGGTCAAAACATAATAACAAAGGCAGCACACTGGGTATTGTAAAACCACAGTGTGAATGCAGAACAGGCCCTTGCATTTTAATTTTGGTCATGAAAGACAATGAAAACTTTTTTTTTCCTTTTTTTTCCAGAACTGATATTTCTTTGTCATTCTCAAGCCATCTAAAAGGTTTATCTCTATTTTACATACACAAAGCTTAAAATTTCTTTAAGAAACTAAGAAAATTAAAAATAATAAAAAAACCCCACAAACTTCTATAATGTTTTCTTGATTACTTCCTTAAAACTCCAAAGACAAAACATAAGATAATGACCTGGATTAAGCAGTGTCCCTCTGTCCTTCTTCAAATTAACATGAAAGAAAGAAAGAAAACACCAGCATGTTAATTTGGAGAAACAAAATATGAACATGAAGTCATTTACCACAACTGCTTTTTGTTGTGAGGGAAAAAAATTGACAACATCTGGGACTAAATGTTTTCAATTATAGTGGATTGGAGTATACAGTCCAACTGAATTCAATAAAATGGAAAACAGGTTTCATGACAGCAGAAATGAGTGAAAGGCAGAAATCTCCACTGAAAAGCATAGATTATGGCAAAGCAATCATTCATAAACAATTTTTTTTAAAAAATGAGTAATGTTCATGCAGTCTGTGAAGTAGTTTTAGAGCTGGAATACTATTAAGAGAGTTTAGAATGCATTAAGAATGCATTTTACACACCCTGAATAAGTTTTCTTCTTAGGTTACCATGGAGTTCCTTTACCTCTTTGGTATAAAATAATATCTGCATTAGTTCCTAATTAGAGAGGGAGCAAGTGTTTTTATTTCTGTTCCTCCTTTTTAAAAGCCTATCTTCATATTGCCTGCAGGAAACAAGTGTGGAGAGTATGGATAAGATAGAATTTTACCGCAGCAATTTGTTAATATGCCTAAAGAAATAAAATTAAAAATAAAAGAACCAACCCAATTTTCCTCTCCCAATTCATCTCTCAAGGGATTTTGCTTCTTCTTTGGTTTCATTTTTGATTTCCTTTCAAAAGCAAACTCAATGAATTTCTCATCATATTGCAGTAAGATTTAATTCAATATTTACATAAAATTAAGGAATGGCAAATGAAATAAGAATGGTCATCAAGGCTTTAAGTCCTTTGCCAATATTTGACCAAGTTCAGGTATCCAAGGTCTTCTGATTTTTCTGGTTTTGCAGCTGAAAAAATATGTAATTACAGACACTTTCTGGCTTCATCAGAATGCAAAATGTAGTTTGAGAAGGATGTCTGCTTTCTGTAGTTCACAAATCTTGTAAAGTACTGTGTGCTCCTGGGTTGATAAAGCCCTACTGAGCCCTTCTCAGTGGAGCTCAGTGGAAGCCACCTGGGAGTAAGGGTCCCTCCTAGCAGGCAGCTTGGAAGATCAGTAGGAGAAAAGTACAAAATAATGAGTTGGTCTTACTCCTAACATCTTGCTGACACCTGGTTAAATAAGAGTGGCTTATTTAAACCAGAAGGAAGTGGATTTTTTTTTTTTCTTACTTCTGTTACATGCAATATAAACCATTGTGGGAGGATGTTGTTGATGCTGAATGCATGGGCTTAAAAAGGGATTAGGGAAAACAGACCCCACAAACTTGTGGAAGGTTCCCCTTAGAATACAGGTCAGATTCCTGATTGTGAAAAAATGCAAAGAGTGCTTTAGGATTTCACCCCATTTGCCTTGTGTGAGCACCACTCAGGATCCCAGGTCGTTTCCACACTTTAAAAGCTTGCCAGTACATTTTTGTCCCTTTTTAGTGCCTCTGAGTACATCTTTCCAGAAAATGTCTTTTTTTTTTTTTTTTCCAGGAGGTTAAATAGATCATTCAGGGCAAGGGGAACTGTCCTGCACCATCTTTCTCTGTTAGCCAGGCAGGTTAACTTGTCTGGCCTCAATCTCTTTGACAGTTTTGGGTGGGTTTTTTTTTCTTACCAGAGAAAAAAAGACCAGCAAGCTACTAAAATATGTTAATAATGTGAGTCTGTTAAAGGCACTGCAGTCTTTCCTTTCACACACAGATACAGATAAATCTTTGAAGCAAGTAAGAAACTTCCACAAAAATTTATTCTCAGCAAAGATTAAACCATCCTTTTTGAACCTTGCATTCTAGTCATCCCTGCTTCTGGTCCCTGCTTCTGTGGCAGTCTCAGATACTGCTTTTGTTAAGATACCCACCCAAACTTCCTTCTTCATTAAACTAATCTATTTCTAATTATTACATTTCCTTCCATTTCAGGGATGAATAAACCTGGCCAGTGCAGCAGGGCTTGGTTCTTCCCTATTTAGTAGCTTATTCTTTGTTCCTTCATTAATGACTGTTGTCGTGATCCCTTATCTCTTCTGCTTTGTTTCTTTTGATTTTTATCTCTATGAAGCTGAGTCAGGTAGTATCACAAAAATCCACTCAGATTAGCCTAGTATTTATAGGTATTGATACAAACTTAACCACCTCCACCAGCTCATTAAAATAGGCTGAATTTTTGCATATTTCACGTGTGTTTGCAATAAAAAAATAAAAAATAAATGAGGCCTATGGAGTCAAATTTACAAAATTTAAGAGAGGAATGGAAAGAATGCACAGCAAAGTCTCCTATGACACAACTGGTAAAACAAGCCCATACTTCTCTTACATACTTTTAATAAGCTTCAGATCATGATGCTTCTCCAGCATAAATCATTTAAAAAGTGCTTTAAGTCACAGAAATTGTTTAATCCATCAATAAAATATGGAATTAGTTTATTTCCCTCTAACCTGTGTGTTATGCTTTGTTTTTAAATTGAACTAATCAGTTATCCTCTGTGTTCATCACTTTCACCATCTCTAAAGTGGGGCTAATGCTTTCCTCTTAAAAATCTCAAGACTTAATTTATTAAAAGCAATTTCAGATCCTCAGGCTGAAAGCACTCTAGCAGTGCTATGCATTTTTATTATTACAATATTTGTAATCAAGCCTTTTATCCTGGGCGACAAAATGCTCTTCTCTTAATGGAGATTTCCTCTTTTGTTAAGACAGTTTAGGAAAATGGCAGTGAAAATCCTTAAAGAATTACCATTACATGTGTTTCTGCCACAAGGTGGTGATGGGATAGCTGAGCCCATCATTCTACATGTTTGGTGAACGTTGTATGATGACAGTGAGTTAAATGCTAAGACCTTGACAATCTGCATATATAAAACAAATGTTTTCACAATATGAAAATTAAGACCATTCTTTTCTCTCAAGATTGCATAATTCCAAGATCATCATCCATCTGTGTATACCCTTTATTTTTTCTTTTCACTTATTTTAATAGCTTTATTTTGCAACTTAATGTTTTTCCACCAGCAGGTGAAAGCATTCATAAATCTGTCACAAACAGTTGCCAATGAATATTCATATCTGAACTGTCTGACTGCAGTACTGTGACATTTTTATTTCATTCTAGAGGGAGAGCAAACTTAGACGTGCTTCTTATTTCCTAATGTATCCTGATTGATACTCAGCATTGTACTGCTGAGTAAGTTAATGTAATTAGCAACCTTAAACTACTAATTTAGAATACAAGCATACATGAAGTTTAAGAATAAAATGCCTGACTACGAGATAAAGAGGAGCTACAAACTGTTACTCATGTACTTTTTTCTAGGTTTGGCAAATAACTGGGATCTTTTAAAGCCAAAAGCTCCTACTGTTTAGTCATAATACTTGCCCAATTATTGGATTGTTTATCTGTAACATGGAAGAAGAGAGGCAGTCAAATATTTCTGTTCTGTTTGTCTCAATTATCGTGCTAGTATTTTTTTTTTATTATTCTTTACTAGCTTTGTTATTCAGTCATCAGAAGAAAAGTAGTAACTCCTTGTAAAGCAATGTTTTTGCTGCTGTATTTAGGAAGCAGCTATTTTGTCCTTAAAATTTGTTGTGCCCCTGACCTAATAGGTTGCTTTTGCTTTTTAAAGCCAGTGCTCTTTCTGTGAGCTCAGTCACAAGAAAAGTGTCTTTTTTTTTAATTTTATTTTTTTATTATTTTAATTTTTATTTCCTTGCCCCAGCACCAGTCTCTAACCTGTGCTTACATAGAAGCAAAAATCTTGATCATTTTTTCATTTTTTCCTATCTGTATAGTTTACAAATTAATGCCACTTCCACATTTTTTCTTGATCAGATTTTATGGTAGGAGCCAAGGGAGAATCTTAGAGAGGTTGGATTTTTGCATCCCATAAAAATCAATATTTGAACACTTACCTTCCAGTAGGTGTCTTTGGAAATCTAAGCACCCATACTTTCCCTTCATTAGGCAAAAAAAACAGAGTTACTGCAAAAGCAAGAAAGAAAAATATTCTAGTTTTGTTTTCCTTCAAGTAGTTCTTTGAAATCACCATAAAAATATGCCCTGCCAATAATCTGTGGAGAGATAAGATCAAAATTAATACTTACACACACTTGAATGAAAGACACAGTTTGTAGGCAATTAATTGTATTTGAGTGTGGTTTGGGTCCCTCACAGAGGAAACATTGTGCAGTCCAGGCCATGGGATTTACATCACTGACAAAGAGTGAAAATTAGTCTTTTATTAGTGACTGTACCTAGACTGTTGGCAGCCCACTGAGATCTTCAGTTGTGAGTTATAATTTCAAAACTTTCAAAATTATTTGAAAGTATTTTGACTTTGAAGTTGATGCAATCCAAGTTAGGGTTTTGTTTTTCAGGGAAGTCTTCCAGCTGTGCTGAAGGATGTGTTAGCTCTGGTTAAGGAGGTGTGATATACACCTTGAATATTATGTATCCTAGGCCAAGTCTCAGAATTTATTAATCACAGATAATTTAGAGATTAGGAATCATTTACTGAATTCATCTCAATATGAGTAACACCACTTAGTTCTAAATAAGCTTGAAATTAAAAAAATAAATTAAGAAGTTTTCTTTCTGCCTCACTGTCCTCATCATCTGTCCCCATCATCTTGAAGAACCTGGCAGCTGGTGAATGAAATTAATGTTATTCATTAGCTGTTTGGAAGGCTAAGTCAGTTTTAAAACCAGAATTATAGCTACTTGGTCAGTTAGGCATTGCTGAAAATTAGATCTAAAATTAAATCTGTAAAATCAAAACTACTTTCATGAAACAAGAAAATGGGATTTGAAAGCCCCCAGTTCCTGGAAGAGGCAAATCCATCCAGCTGACACTACATTAATGCTTGGTAGCAGTTTTGTGCATGCATTAGATTTCAGCTTTCAGTTATGAAGAATAACAATGTGTTTTCCAGAAAAGGGTTTAGGAATGAATGCAAAACATGCAATTGTTCTCATGCCTAGAGTGGGGAACTGGAAACACAGGGTTAAACAGACTGACACCAGACTCTGATCTGACAAATCTCTTTTGTTCAGTCAGGTATCCAGTGCTGCTACTTATACAGCAATGCCCAGAACCATAAGGAAGTCAAGATATTTGGGAAAAGTTTATTTGAATGACATAGATTTCAAGGCTTGAAGGTACACTTACAAATAAATATAATTTGACCCCAACTGAATACTATTTGCTGGTGACAAAGTTATTCTCTGCAGAAGGAGTTTCCTGAGGTATTGCAATGGAAGGTGGTGTTTTAGGAGAGATATGACCTTTGTGTAGCTCCATGCAGCTTTTCAAGGCAATTGGAGATGTGTGTTATCTTAGTAAAATAAAACTGGGTTTTTTTAGTGAGAATGGTGGAGGGGGTTTTTTGTTTGGTTGTTTTTTGTTTGGTTTGGGTTGTTTTGTTTGTTTTTTTTTTTTTTTTTTATTTTTTTTTTTATTTTTTTTTTTGCCATCAGCAGGATGAAATTTTATTTTTAAATAATCATGAACAAAAGGAGTTTTGCCCAGAGAAAACTTTGGGTCAGGGTGTCTTAGTAATCAATTCTCATTTTCCAATTATTCTGTAAGAATCTCAAACCTGGATCTTCCTGTCCTTTTATGCTCTAATAGACACAGTAAAAATCTGAGACTTATAGAGTATCTCCCAAGTTATTAGAATTTTCTATGGAATTATAGCATGTTTTGTTGACTCTCACATTAACACTGTGAAAGTCTAACAGTATTGATTATTTGATAAGTAATTAATTTTTCAGAAGCAATGGACCAAATTAATGATTTTTATATCACACTGTAAAAGTTGATTTCTTAGAACAATTCAGATTATTATACACAGAGAATTAGAAGTTGATGGGAGACCGGGGAAAAATGCTGCAATTTCCAATTCAAACTTGTACTTATGAGTGCCAAATTCCAAATGCAGCTCTTCTGTCCTATATTAAATTATGATATGAAAATTTGGGATGCCACTCTTGATTGGATAATTACTAGTCTTATGTTTACTCCATTTTTCTGTAACAAAATAAGCTAAGCATGGCAAACAAAGTATGACAAGGGAATATTTGTATAAATAAGTTTCTAGGGTTTTTTTTTCTTGTGTAGCTATCTGAAACTCTGCCATTTCATTCAAGAAAATGTTTGTGCATCTGAAACACTTATTGAATGATTATCCATATTGAGCAGAAAAACTCTAGGAAATCAGAGATGAGACAAAAATTAAATTAGAGGAGAGAGATCAAAGTCATGGCAAGACTTAATTCATAAGGATACATGCAGAGAAGGTGACTTGTTTATTGATTAATATAAGATATAGATTGGACATAGAGTTCTGTTGTGATGAACCATTTAAGGAGACTTATTCTTTTGATTTAAAAAATCAAAAAGGGCATCCAGGCATTTTGAGTCAAACCCAAGGCAGTGTTAAGCACAATTCAAGGCTAGATGGAACTCAAGAGCAGCTTCTTAGCCAAATGTATGGATCTCGAACCTTACCAGTGCTAGAAAACAATGTATTTTTTTTCAGTAACATTTAAATCAACAGTAAAAATGTTCTATAATTTCAGTTTAGTTACCTTTTCCTCTTCTATGTGGTCTGCAAAATACATGGTAAGTTTTGAGATCCGTTCTGTTAGGCTTCACCAAGCAAATTGCACTGTAATAGCATCTATTTGATCTTTCAGTACCTAAAAACTGCCTAGAGGCTACATGTTTCACTTCATTTCATTGGATCAAAGAGAGGGAAGTCTAGGGTTTTCAAAGCACATCCAGGCTCCAAGTGCTGAAAAATGTTCTTTTGATTTCAGCCATCCAGAACAAGCAGTGCAGATTTAGTGTGAACCCCATTAGTCACCACACTGTTCCATTTAGTAGTCAATGATTTTCTTTCCAAAGTAGTAGGGTTATAAATTTGGCACAGACAGCTCACTATTACACTCTGTAGATGTTTAACAAGGTTCATATAAATATAGGTTTGATTTTAATTGCATCCTAGGTTTATGCACAATTTTTTCCCAGTTAAGACAAAGACTTCAGTGAGTGGAAGATGTGTTCATGATGTGCTCTCTGCCTGATGTTGTTAACTTGAGAGGACTGTGAGTCTCAGTACAGTAGAAGTCCAACTTGACTATTACCCTGTAAAACTGCTTTGCCCTAGCAATGGAAGCAGTAGCATTTACTCTCTTTCCTCTGGTGTCTATCCATCTTTAGAAATCAGCCTTAGGAAAGCTCTAGCAACTGCAGCAACTCTAGGAACTGTGGTGCTTGAATCTAAAAGAGAAGAGCCTAACACAGTACCATTTTTGCAGTGAGATGTCTGGGCAAAGAACATTAGAAAATGGCCTTCCCTCTGTTTCACTCCAACCTTCCAAGAAATGTTTCTATTTAATACCTGAATTTTCAGTGGTAAGCAGCTATGGTGATTTTTAAATTAAAACAGTATTTCAAACTGTAACTCTCTGCTGAAAAGTTCAGCCAACAATATTGTCCTTTAAAAGCCCAAGCAAAACATGAGAAATTAAGCTTCTTTAAACAGCTCTACTTTGTCAGAAAGATGACCTACATGATCTAATATAGTTTGAGCACAATTATATCTACTGTTCTTTGAGTACATTCTCTTGACCTTTTACAGTTACTATATCATGCAGCAACCAACTTTTTGTTGCTTAAACTACATAAACCAAAACTGGCCAGTAGCTTTTAGAAACATTTAAAATCCAATAGGTTTTTGTCATTGAGGTCAAGGAAATATAAATACTACTTTTTAATCATCAATAGTTTTTATTTCAATCAGTTTGAAGTAGCTGCTGAATTTTTAATTTTTTGTCCTTTGATCATTTACAAAAGTTCATCTCTGAGACAGTTACTTTGAGCTGTATGCTGCATTTGCTGTCTGGGTTCAATCTACTTCTATTCAACAGGTATGTGGGACCTTACAACAGTTTACTTTGGAAAATGAATGGTGTATAAGAAAAGTAACAGAATTTTGCATATGTAATTAGACTGAATTAAATAGCTGCCAGAAGAGGATAATTTCCAGGCACTGAGTAGCAGCACCTGCACATCTGAACTACTCTTCATCCCATGAATTTCTTGAGAGTCTGATCTAGTTCAGTCATTTAGCAAATGAGTTAATCACTCAGCCATTCCTAGTGGTTTTACAAGAGAGGATGACTTAACTGACCTCAGCTATGTAGCTAGAGCATCATCTTGTTAACAACTTATTTCTTTGTGAACTGTGTTCTCTTTGCTTCCTTTTAAGCCAACATTCTGAATTCTCTAGGAATTAAAAACCGCTGTGGAACAATCATAAGAAAAATATATTGCAATGAAATGGTTTACCAGAACAAAATAATAAATCTGTGCTTCACTATCTCCCACTTGATCTTAGTTTACTCTTTCTGAATTTTAGCTATGGTACCATGTAGACAGAAGGTAGCCTCTAATCCAGGCATGGAATGAATTCAGATACAATCTGCCCTTGTGTTTTTCTAGCTTCATGTATCTCTACTGCTCTTGTGTCAGTACATATCCATTTACATACTTGAAAACTGTGTTATCTATTTGCTGGACATTTATACAAGATAAAATGCCCTCACGAAGTATGTAAGCAGATGTGAAAGTTCTCAGCTCAATGTTCAGGTTTAAACAGTTCATAGATATCCTCAACTGAGCTTCAGGTGTTTTTTCCCTAGATGCTCATAAGTGACTTTCATAGGGGTGTTAAAATTCTTGGGGACAATGAGTTGAGTTTCAGGATTAGTTCTCTGTAGACCGCCTGGCTTAACCTAAAATGCTACTGGAAATTTTACTGGAAACTTTTCTTTAGCACAATAAACACAAAATATAAACACTGAAATAAAGATAATGTTGATTTTTTTTTTTTTTTTTTTAATGGTATCCAGGACACCTTTCTTGATCTCTGTTTTCCAATAGTTTCATCAGCGGGATGTGTGTTACAGCAGACTCTTTACTAAAGTAACCATATACCAAAAAGATCTAAAGGTTAAAAGAAAAAAAAATAAAATTAAAAGATAATATTGGATTTCAAAAATGTGAAAGGTAATATCTCTCTCTTTATCACACTTCAGTCTCATGTTAAATGAAAGCAGATGTACTCTCACAGTCCAATCTAAAGATCAATAAGGTCAGCAGGGTCTTTGGTAGTTTCTGTGAGATTTTGTTCATAGTTTCTCCATTAGACCATCTCTACTGGGCTAAGTCCAGGGGCCTAGAAAGCTTTTTGGACCAGAGGATTGTGGCAAATCTGTTTTGTGCCACTAAGAGTAAACGAGCTGTGAAATCACTTAACTCTCCAGCCCTGCATCTGTGCAGCAATTTAAGCAAGTACTCCCAGCATCACTGTGGGATTCAACAAGCAACCTCCGAGGCAGAATAGGTCTGCTCATCCTCCCAGACTCAAACCCCAGCACCTCATTCAAATGTTGTGACCTACACTAATAATAAATTACCTCACACACAAAAAACTTATATTGTAATTAGAGTTAGGGTCTGTGACAGGAGGGGTGTTTCACAAACTGATGTAATACATTACCAAACTACACACCTTGTTATAATCATTGGGCATTTGATTACCACAAATTATAATCTTTCCAGTTTTATCTGTTTTCTGTATCTAATTGGGCAAGCCAGTGATGAGTCTTTATGGTACTTTCTTAGACTCCTTTATTTTGATCTGGACAAAGTGTTGTGTTCTGGAGAAACAGTGTGTGTCTATATAGACTTTATATATTCATCTTCAAGCCTACTTCAAATTTAAACCTATCTTCTCTTTTGAAGCTGTCACACCTTTTGTTTCATAGAAGGTTCTATTTAGTACATTAAAGAGATGATAATTTTGGAATATTAGGTCAATGCATATCAGAAAGGCAAACTAATCTTAGAAAAGAGCAATGGATGGACACAGGTCCAGAGGACTGGACATGCCAGACCTTCCTGGGAAATAGTGGTACCCGGAGATGGGATTGGAAGAGAAATAATGTGGTCAGAGTTTCAGCTAACAGCAAACATTTCCAACACTGGAAACCTCAATGAGGAGGAGACACTGAGCAGTCTGAGCCATGACAGAGATTTTTTTCAAGGCACCGAGATGTACAATTTATAGGACAAATCTTGCTAAAAGACCCATGTGTTGACTAAGATAAATTTGATCTTAGTTTTACCTCACAGAATACATTTAGTTTTGATTTTACTGAAGACATTTCAGTCTATGAGGATTGTATTGTTGTTATAATTAGCTATACAGATTGATCATACATGGTGTTCAATAAATGTTTGGTGCTTAACCTGGTTTACTTAATTGCATTTAGTCAGGTATATTGCTTGGAATTGCTTTTGTTATCCCAGTGGTGATAATCTCTCCCAGTGAAAATGTTTGTGAGTAGTGACATATCTGACAGTCATTTTCCATCACAACATGTGAAAGTAGAGCTCAAATACATGTTTTTCACACAACTGATTAACCAAAAAGTCTAAGAAATATCTGTGTGTTTTTACAGGAATGTTAAATACTCCTCTAAAAGACAGGACAATTCCCAGTGCTGACACATGTCATATTTATGTACATTATTTTTTAATCCCAAAGATATTTTAATTTCATCTGAAAAATAATCTGCACAAAACTAAAATAAAAGTTGATTATACAGATGTTCTGTATAAAAGGAATATAATTTGAAAATATCTTGGAATATAGCAAGAGAGGGAAAAGAGTTTTGAAACATTTACTTTAAGAAATTAGTATAACAAAAGAAAAGTCAAGTATGATGACTGTAGGACTCTAGCCTGGTTATATTTAGTACAGGAAATTGGATACACAGAAGAAATTTGTTCATTAAGCTGGACATAAAATTCAAGTTCTTGGTGAGGCATGATGAGTACATGAAAGATGAATTTCCACATTAAAATTTGAACTTCTGTTGAATTTAAGATACATGTGTTGGTTTCAAAACAATCACCATGACATGAAAAAAAATTCTGTTTCAAAATTACTTTAATTTTAAATCTAAGAAGAGTTAAGTGAATAGTGTCAAAAGCTAGAAATGTTTATAAATGAGGATAAGAACAATGAAAAGTCCACAACTAGCCATATATTACAGTTTTGAAAATTAATTGTTTAATAACTGATTATCAGTCTTTCATTTGAAAGAACAAGATTGCAATACTAGTTCTGTATTTTTATTGTAGGCATCTCGTCCCTAGCAGCATCCCACAAAGCAAAAGAATTTATTTTTTTTCCCTTCAGGTTGTAGGTTCAGATTAACAGGTTACTTAAAAAGCTAGCACCTAGCTGGTTTAATGAGTGTATGAATGATCAACTTTTCTACTCTGAGAACTCTTTGGAAATAATATGTGGGAGTAAACTCATGTCATAAATCCACACATGCCTTTTATGGCCTCAATCTGATGTTGTCTCCAATATTCCACATCCTGTAGCTGGCTACAGAAATGTGGGGGTTGGATATTGGGAAAAGGTTCTTCCCCCAGAAGTGTTTGGATACTGGAACAGGCTCCCCAGGGCAGCTTGATGGAGCTCAAGAAGTGTTTGGACAATGCCCCCAAGCACACAGTGGGACATTCCTGGGGTGTTCTCTACAGGAGATGGATTTTGATGATCCTTGTGGGTCCTTTCCAACTCAGGACATTCTGTGATTTTGTGATCCTGCAATCCAGAAATGCTTACAGAAGTGTGATATTAGACAAAAATACCTTGTGGCCCACACTGAGTGCTACAAACTCTAGCTAAAATCCATTGCTGATGGGTCACTTAATAAACTTTAAAACATATGCTGAGGTTAAGTTTGAGATTCCCAGGATGATGAAAAACAGTTTATAAATATTTAAATTTCCTTAAAGGCTTGCTCCAAGCTACAGAATGTTTAGGTTTGTAGCAAAAGGGTATTGTAATTTACTTTACCAAATCTTCCTGTAATTTTCAAAGCTGGAAGAGAAAATATGTAATAAAGTTTAGTTGGATGCATTCTCTAGAGACCTATGATACTGTTTTATTGAGAAATATATAGGTTATCCAGTAAGATATTTGTACTTTCAAGTTACTTTGCTTGCCAACATCAGTTTTTAGGGCTCCATAAATTTTAATATTTAAAGCTCTAACTCCAGATCCTGTTATTAGGAGCAAATAGCTTATTCTTTCAAGTTTAAGATGTCTGGGTTATAATGTCTTTACAGATTTTGAATGTTTGGCAAAAATATTGATTGAAAGTGATTGAAATTGTGTCGCTAAACATTTAATGATATTAAGAGCAGTCTCCAAATTTTTTTTAATTTGTTTGTTTATTGAAAGTGGACTTGATGTAGAGCAGCAAAACAAAGCCATGTTATAACATTAAGTCAGTGTCCACAGATCATTTGTGGCAAGTAAGAGAGGTTTGGTTTATCTGCAAATGTGTATAGTATGTTTCCAATAATCCTTAATAAAATGGCATGTGAACTATTGTTAGTCAGAGATAGTCTTTGTCTGCTACCTACTCTTTAACTGAGTTTTGGCTACTTGCGTGTAGTTTTCAAAATACAATTTCTCCTTGCTCGTGGACTGCTATGCTGCATCCTGTCTAAAAGCTCACTCAGTGTACTTAAATCCTAATTTAGTGATTGCATGAGGAGGAGGCTTGTGAGAGGTAGATTCCTCCTAGATTTTTACTGATGTTCACAGGGAAGAGGCTCTGTACTTTTTCCGTTCTTTTCACTGGGATCTTTATGGTTCAGACTGAGCTAGAGGTCCTGAGGAGACTGATCTCAGAGCTGGATGTATAACTCAAGTAATATTGGTGGCCATGACACTGAGAATTCCTGAAAAAGCATTTGTCTTTAAATCTCTCAAGTCACATAAGATACCCCAGCATTTATGTAACTCCTAAACTATGCAGTGTGTGAAACAATATTCCATTGGTAACATGAAAAACATTAAATCAGAGAGAAATTTCTTGAGGACCATGAGCAATTTCCATTAAATCCCTTTGATGAGCAACACCTTAGAGGTTTCCTTTGAGAAAGCAATAAGATTTCTCTTACATTTTTAAAAAGAACATTTTAATGTTCCTGTGTTACATTTGCCCCAAAATTAAAGGAAAATCCTAACCTTACAGTGGTACCTTGGGCTAAGGATTAATACCTCATTGAAATCTTGCTCCATGTGTGTCATCCTGGACACGCCAGTTAGTCATCCTGTCATCTTGTAACTCAACTCCTCATGAAGTTAGAATTGCAACAAAATTGGAAATAAAGAACTTGGGTGCTAAAAGTTTTTGAAAAATAAACATATAGAAGCATTTATGGAAAACTTCACTGTTCCACCACTGCACTGGGTGATTTGTATCATGCAGCTCCTTTGTGTTTTTAAACAAAGCCAAGTGAGGCAGAGCTCAACCAAGTGGAAAAATCTCTGCTATGGTCTGTACTCATCCATCATCCCTAGGAGGGGCAGGAGAACAAACTGCACCCCAAAAATGTTACCACATCTTTTCCTATCATTCAATCCCTTAGGCAGGGTGGGGGCATGTGAAAGCACACAGGCCACTGGCCTCAGTTAACTTGCCCCAGCCTCATGGTCCTAATGTAATTCAGATTTTTGGGTTCAGAAGATCACTATTCCTATCTTCTGGGGCTTATTCATACATTTACATTCAATTTATTAGGTAGCTATATACATGTGTAGTGTTTTGCATTGTCAGTAATGTCTATGTTTCAAAGAGAATTACATTTACCTTTATAAATCCTAAAATTTATAGACTAGAGAACAAGCTAATTTTCTTTTATTATTTTTTAACTATTGCTTCTCTCACTGCTAAGCATTGTAAATAAGAATTATATTGTTTACCAACAAACACAATGAAGAAATTAGTGCAGAAAAGTCATTTTGCCAAGAGAATCTTAGGGAAGAATACAAATGGGCCCTAACTGCCATTTCTGTTACACATCTCCCACGTCTCTGGGTGAATTAGTATGTCTTTTTTCTCTTCCTTTATAAGTTATTTTTACATGGAAAATGCTTACCCTAGGGGACATTTATACATAAATTATGCTGCTTGAGTTCTGGCTTTCTGTAAACACAAAAACTACAACTAGAATTAGAAATTCTTCTCCTGAATTCACACTATAAATGCACCACACAAGACTGTTGCTTAATAAATTGACATTAAAGGCAATTATCTCTGGTATTTCTCTGAAGATTTTGGAGCACAATGTAATAATAGCATAGCTTCTCCTTTAAATTCAGTGTGGCTCACTTAATCTGACAATGTCTAGAACAAAAACGAGCAAGTTACATGAAATAAATGACTTGCCCTTCTTCTCAGAGAGACCTTTCTGCCATGTCCTGATTGCATTTGAACATGTCATTATGCTAAATGTTAGCTAAAATGTTCTGGAAATTTAGTGCAAGAAAAGTGGGATAGGTTTACTGTCAACTAACATATTTAAACTGAAAGCTGGAAACAAGTCTCCTCCCTTCTTTCGGTATTTTAAAATATATTTCTAATTCCATTAATTTTAATCTTAATCAAGAAAATATGCATGATGTTAGAAAAATGCAGGCTGGTGGGACATATTTTGTAAGAAGCAAGAGAAATGTGTATGATTGTCCATGGCCTGGCTGTCCAGGGAGACTTGGCAGGACTTTCTACTGCTCTGGAGAAGTGTGTTTTTTAATAGACATCTGCTCCATGCCTTATTCTGACTTGTTTTGAAGCTAAAGTAGAGGCCAGTATGTGGGCAGGGTGATTTCTGTGCCTGAAGTAGCTGCTTTGCTGCCCTAAGGCTGCATGAGGAGAGGGAGAGATGAGAAGGACATTTCCTCATCTCTTCCCACTAACAAGAGAGAGTGGGAAAAGTGCCTCAGGTTGGTAGGCAGAATCAGTGGTGGTGTTGTGTTTTGTTTGGTCTGGGGTTAGTGGGGAGGCTGCTTTCTTTCTTTTTTTTCTTTCTTTTTTTTTTTTTAATTTCTTTTTTTATCTTACTATGTTTCTCTCACTATTTCAGACCTGCCTCAGCCTCAAAAATGTAAGCTCTCTACAGAGTCCTTTTCTGGCCAGAATACTGAGGAGGCATTAGATAACCTGGATGCCTGTTTTCAGGCCAAAATCATCCAAGGAAAATGCAGCAAGATTGGAGCAAGTTATTTATTCATTAGAAGTCAAGGAAAAGCAACAGGAATAGTTCTTAAACTGAATCATTTAAGGGCAAATTTTGTACATTTCCTGGGGACCCTTATGTCTATAAATAATTCATGCCCTTGCATAGTTTTGATTTCTTTCTCTGAAAATGCTTTTTTTTTTTATGACTGGGTCACATGGTCAGAGTTATCCTTTAATATATTCTTTCACTTTATCATTTTTCCATTTTGCTGAGGAGTACATTAGCCTTTGCTACTTACCCTTGAAATATCTACTTTAGCAGCAAGCTTTGAAGAGAAAATGAGTAGTGAAATATTAGTTGCATCTTACATATTTGGGGGAGAAATTTTACCCAGAATCTTGAAAATGTCCAGAAAAAAATATTGTTTCTTCTGGTTTACACGGAATTTCTTTAAATGCCAGCAGTGTTAACTTTACATATTAAAAACAAAGTTCAGCAAGGAATATATCCCAGATCATTCACAGATCTGTGTATTCAGCCATGTAAAACTATCTTGCAGTAGCTTCTCTCATGTCTGAGTTTTGACTTATTTCCTATGCTACATAAAAGGCATAAAAATGCCTTTGAAATTAGTGTGCAGTTTCTACAGAGAATCTTCAAAGATGGGCCTAAAACTAAATTTCAAAATATGTATCCAAATGGAACACTTCTAACGTTTTAGGCTAATAAAATTTTGAATGGAAATCAAAATCTTTATTCCAACCATTTTTCTGGGATATGACTTCTACTGATATTGAAGGATTCCTCAATGATGACTTCATCTCTAGTCCCTGTAGAAAGGTGGACTGTTCAGAAGAATAAAAAAATATTCCCTTTTATGTATGCATACATATTTATTTTTTTATTTATTTATTTTAACAGTGCTGCCTTTCCAGCCTCAGGAGAGTTTTCCTATATTAATTGCCTCTGTGCTTAGATGACTCCAATTATTAACCTGCAGGTGTCTCTAATCACTGCATATTCCCATTGGAGTCAGGTTGAGGGCTATTAGCTGTGGTGGTTAAATACAACACACGTTTATCTGGGTTTTGTTTACTGTTTTATCCCTAAATTTGGCCTCAAAAATGTCAGAGCACAGCCATCAGCAACCACTCCTTTCAACTCCTGCAGTGCCTTGGATGCTATTTTCCTCCTTCCTTTCTTTCTCAGGGAAATATTTGAAGACAGTATGTAGGCTAAAGTGAGAAGAGTTTTCCAAACACTGTTCCATATTATTGAACTTGGAATGCAGTCTCACTGTTCAACACTTCTGTTTTCCAAAGCCATAAAAATCCCACTTGGGAAACCTACACAGTTTTGCTAAAACTGCCGAGCTGGGATATTTGAAAATGTAAGGAGCAGTGGACTCTGTCTTCATTTGTATGGGGTTATCATGGCTTATTCAGCAGTAAAATTGTATTTAATTATGTTGGTACTAGACTGAATCTCCTTTAATTGATTAATTATAATTCACGTGTAGATTAACAGCTTTTAAAGGTCAAAACCTTTCAAATTGCACTGAGTACTTGTTTATCTCTCCCTGTGCTGTGTAAACCTGGTATTCTATTGCAGCCTGAAAGCGACACCATAATTACAGATTTGGAGGCCGAGAAAAATTGATTAGCAACCAAGGCTGGGTAGGAACAAAGGAACAGGGTCTGGTTATTCTTCTGCTCTCCCTCCTGAAAAGCACAAGCCTTGACTGTATTTTAGAGTATGAGATTTTGACAACCTAAGGTGTTTCAGAAGTGAACGAGCACTGTTTAAATAAAAGGTGTTGTTGATTGTGAAGCTGGCACACTGTATACAAATATATATTCTTCCTTTAAATCATGAGTAGCATGAGGTGCTGGTATTATTTTTTAAAGAGGCCTACTGATACAAAGGTAGTTAAACTTTTAATCTAGTACTCTGTTTACTTTGTTTTTCCTCTTACTCAGGTGCTGACACACAACACAATTTTTTTGTGCATGACACTCCAAGGGCCTCAAAGTGCTTGAATAAAACATGTTATTTTCACCTACTGGAAATATCCTCAGTATTTTCTATATTCTACAAGCAGCATATGATTGTTACCACATTTTTTAAAGTGCTGTGACACATAAAAGTGAAAAATATAAAAGTTTTCATTTGTGGTAGAAGCAAAAATTTATTTTTCACCAAAAGAAATTTGACCTTGTTTCAAAGGGAAAAGGAGTACTTATTCTTTCTATTTTTCAGATTTGATATTGGGAGAGATCAGCTCATTGTTACAAGCTGTTTGATATGACTAATGATAAAATTAGCATTTTGATTTTTCAGAGATTCTTTTTCTGACCCTAGATATTATGTTGAAATAAGGAAAATTTGAAGCTGAAGAACATTATTTAAACACAACGAAAAGCCTCTTTGGAGCACTATTTCATGTTTGCTAATTTCCCAACAGAAACTGAATAATTCTTATTCCTGAAATATTCTCTTTTGCATAGAAGAAGAAATTTGGTGTAAGCCACTGGATTTTGGGTGCGAAATTAAGAGCACAATGCAGTTTCTCAGAGAAAAAAGAAAATTGAGGCAAAACTGGCAATGCAGTTGGCTGGAGAAAGCAGGGAAGAGCTGTCTGAAGTGTGTATGTGTATATAGATATAGATATCTGTATCTTTACTCTGGTAGTCAAGCAAAATTCTTCATGACAGGCATTGAAACTTATCAAGACTGATCCCTGCTAAGTCAGGTTTATTCCACATAGGTGTCCTTACCATAACTTAACTTCTACTGCTAAAAAACATCTTTTGAAGATATTTAAATTTTCCTGAACTTAGTGTAATTTTCAAAACTTTAAAAAAATTTCATCAGGAGCAATTTTAGTTAGTGGGAAGGAGGAATGAAAAGCATAAAAATACATATGCTAAGATCAAGGAGTAGGAGACACTAGGGAAAACACAATAACAGTGAAGTTTCTTTTAAGGTATTTTAATTTTTTTTCAGGGCAGTATATATGGTGAATATCCTTTATCTCTCAGAAACTGAGAGAAGATAAAGTATTAAAAACAGAGCAAGTGTTCAATATCGTAGTGAATTTTGGTGTGATTAGCCAATTTCATGGAGTCAGAAGGTTACTTGGAAGATATCTGTAAACAGCAGAAAAATATTTCTAAAAACTAACAGCACATATTTGCCTCCACTGTATAGAGAGAGCAAAAGACACATCTCTCAGGAGATTTTACTCCTTTTATTTCTGGGTCTTATTAGAATAGTCAGCATGGCATTGTCAGGGAGAAGAGACATCCAACTCAGCAAAGAAAGCATCAAAAACTAACCAACAAAAAACAAAAACAAAAAAACAAAAAACAAACAAAATCAACCAAAAAAACCCCCACAACAACAACAAAAAGCCCCAAACATTCAAAAAAAAACAAAGGCTGGGGTGTTTTCCCTGCAAACTCCATGGCTGCTCCCCAGCACAATTCCCATCCTGTCTGCAAACACCACAAAGTACAAAGTATGAGCTGAGGGAAAGGAGACACCATCATTTCTGATAGTCATACTGATTATATAGTAACTAAATCTAATTTTCATTCATCTGGCTGTTCTAACAATGAAATCAATTTAAAAGTCACAATTGTCAGCAGCTTGGCAGAACAACAGTAAACATCTAAGCAAGATTGGCAAGGAGCTCTGAGATATTAAGAAAATGTGCATTTAAACAACATTAATCCTCACTTTCCTTATAAGCTCTTCCCCTTCTAGGCTCCTTGGAATTTAATTTGGCTCTGGCTTAAAGGAGTTATGAATGGAAGTAATTTAAAGATGGATGGATGTTAATTTAAAGATGCTGTCATTTTCTTTCAGAGCCAGGTACTGAAGTGTAAGAAAATGCATAAAGAAGATAGTCTGTAATCACGAAATGCCAGTCACACAACAATTTGATAAATTGATGGGAAAGAGACATGATGCTTCTAATGGCCTTTAGTCTCTACCAAATACAACATATTTGATGAGCTAATTTCTGCTAGGGCACACAAAGCAGGTTTCCTAAATTATGCTACACAATTGTGTATGTTTATACCATAAATGGAGAGACATTTTTTCAAAATAAGAGTAATATCAATATTACCTCCACTAAGCAGCAACGTAAATTGTTTAATATATAAACATTAGTGTGAATTGGAAAATTAATTAAAAGAACAAGTCACTATAATTATGATAAATAAAGCTTATCTTTATTGCTAGCATGCTTCTCCAGCAATCTGTCTAAATGAGAGGAAATTATATGCCATCAGCTTCCCCAAGAGCTAAAGTCTCATTTTAAGGATCAGGTATGCTACACTGAAATTAGAAAAATATCTGCTTAATCGGTATCACATCTTAAGGAGGATTGGAGAGAGGCTGGCCCTGTTTTTCCACCTGTTCTGCGCATACAGAACACAATTCTTGTCCCATTTAACTGACTTTTGACCCCAAGTTTCACTCATTGTGGCTAATTTAGTCAGATTTTGATGCCAGGGAAGCTGGTCATTAGACTCTAATGATAAAGTACATGTAACTGTTAAATATGCAATGCTTTTCAAATTGGGAAACTTGAATTTCTTTACTGTTGTGTTATTTTCTTATCCTAGCTTCCCTATCTCCATTATCTTTTCCTATTCACCAGACGCTAGACCCCACTTTGAGAGGAAAACAAAGGACAGAAAGTCCTTACAACTTTGCTGAGTTGTTAGAAAATATATCATCAATCTGTCTCTTTTCTGGCTTGTCTTGTACACCTCTTCTCAATAATCTGTTTAAATATTTCATTGCCTCTCAATACATTGAGCAATCGTTATTGAAAAGGAAATATTTGTTGAAATACACATGGTGTATGGTGTTCAGTACTTCATCATTGCTTTAACTTAGTAACATCTTATACAGCTTCTGAAAAAACATCTTCTGCATTCAAATGTAGAGGAAAACACAGCAGATCAGAAGACATTTGGGGATATGTGGGATAAGAAGAGAGGAAGTAATAATAAGCAAAGCAATCTCTGGACTCTTTTCAGTAAGGTCCAAGTCTGGTACAGGGATAGACAACTCCTCTTCCTCCTCCTGAGCCTGGCACTGGGCCAGTCTGGATGTTCTTGGTCAGGATCTCAGATGTAATGGTGTCCTGGCACCACGGCACACAACTGCTGCCAGAGGAGATAGGAATGTATGCAAATGAGTTCAGGTCGTTACTTCTTATGTCGTCTCTGTTGCATAATCATGTAAAAAAATTATGTGTGAAGTTAACTAGAACTGGTGCTTGCAGTTATCTTTGCATACCAGAACAGCTGCATCAGCCAGGATGCAGCTGAATCTTCAAAATGACATCAAGCTTCCTATAGTTTATAAGTCACCATCTGGATGTGCCCCTAGAAAAATGGCTTTATCTTGTGTTGCTGGAAAAAACTCAACTCCAAGTTTTAATCAGGGCCATAAATAGAGGAGGATGTGGATTTATTACTTACTTGTCTAGTCTGGATGTTCACACATGTACATGTTTTCAACATGTGGCATGTTGAAAATCTCACCATTCTTGATTTTTGAAACTTTTCAAGCTCATTTTTTCTAATATTCAGCTATTTACACTACTTAAAAAAAAAAGAAAAAAAAAGGAAAAAAAAGTCTCTTTAATTGGAAGATATATTCCCAACCAGCTTTAATGAGAAAAATGTGAATTTCCTCCTAAAACCACTTGCAGACCATACACTATAAAATTAATTGTATGCATCTTACTTCTTGCCTCATTTCACTATACAAATGAGACACTGAACATACATAAAATTCTTGTATTAACGCCTGCAAAACTTTATTTGACAGAAGTTGCATTACTGGCTGAAAAACAGTCTCATTCTTAGTCTTCATTGCAGCAGCATGGAAGTTGGTCAGCCAAGACTTGCTAATTATCTGTCTAAAACCCACTGTGCCTAAATCGATAATGTGGCACAATGTTAAAGATTTTTGAATCTGGAGGAATTTTTAACACCTACTGTTTTTGTTCTGACTTCTACTGATTGCATTATTCCCACCAAAAAAATACAAGATGCACCAACATTCTCTGAAAAAAAAAAAAAAAAGAAAGAAAAAAAAAACATAAATTAATTCTAATTACTAAACAAAGGCTTATACAGGATGCTTACTGTATTCAAACTCTGAATTCACTGTATTCCCTTTGAAGTGTCTTTGCAATTTTTTTTTATTTTTAAGTTCTGGAGGACAGTTTAATAAAAAAATAGCAGATTATTTTTCTGCAAAAATTAATAAGCCTCTGTAAGACTTGGGTCATTTGCTTTTGAATTCACTTCATAGGTAAGATGTGTTTGGCTTAATTGGTTTTTGCAATGAATTCCCAGTAAAGCCTTCAGGAACAAATTTTGTTTACCACCAAATTTTATGCATGAGTGTTGTGATTCTGTTACATTAATGAAATAAGAACCAAAGGCCAAATTCCCACCTGAACTAATAAAGAATCAGCTTCTCACCAAATCTTTTCCACTGGGGAGTCAATCCTTTAAAGGGAAGGTGAAATCTGAGGTCCTCATAAAATTTGTGGTCATTTAAAAATCTTGCATGTGCCAAGTTAAAGGTGTTAGCCCCAGTTTCTTGGTGAAAATCCAAATTAAATATTTATGTTCTGTGTGCCTGAGATCTCTGTCTAATTTCATTTAAATATTATTTCTGTCCCTAGTGGCACCATTCCAGTACAGTTGCTGTATTTCACTAGTGCTTTCATGCTTCATGATGGCAGTCTAACATTTGTGAACATACAGAATATTCAAGTGTATTTAAAGGAATTAAGACATTCTGTCTCTTTTGACAAGTTCTTTGCATATAATCAAACTGATAAATAAAGGAACAGAGAGGATTAAAAAGAGACATGAGGTGTGCCCTTATCTGTGATCCCTGGAGCAGAGGTTTTGGGGAGACCTCATCACAGCTTGCCACTGCTTTAAGGGAGATTATAAAATGGAGAGTGGGGAATATTTTGTATGGGAAAATAGTGACAGGGTAAGGGACAATGGTTTTAAACTGAAAGAGACTAAGTTTAGATTAGATGTTTGGAAAAATTTTTTCCCTGTGAGGGTGGTGAGGCCCTGGCACAGATTTCCCAGAGGAGCTGTGGCTGCCCCATCCCTGGAAACGTTCAAAGCCAGGTTGGATGGTGCCCTGAACCACCTGGACTAGTGAAAGGTGTTCCTGGGAATGAGATGATCTGTAATGCCCCTTCCAACCTAAATCCTTCTAAGGTTGTGTTTCATGGAGGTGCAATTGGAGGCACGTGGATTCCCTGAAATACTACCACCAGCATGGACACTGGCAGCAGGACAGACCCATTTATTAAGATTTTTTGGGAGAAAAATCTAAGATTTGTGCTACCTCCAAGCCATCTGACAGGAATTAACATGTTTATGGAACACATGATTTTTACCACATCCCACCAGAGAGTGCCCAGTGGCAGATTTTTCCAGGTGTAGGGACTGTTCATGTTGGTAGGAGTAGGAGAGAACGTAGCATGCTGTGTTTCCAGCGATGTGTGGGTTGTGTCGTATTCCCTCAGACACCAGTGGTCTGTTTAAGCTCCAGTGGATGCACATTTCTGCCACTTGTGTGTTTGCAGGCCTCTGGATCAAAGGCTGGAGCCTGCAGCTGCACTGCAGGCCGTGAGCATCCAGGACTGGGAGAGAATGGCTTCACATCCTCATCCCAGCCCCAGCAGCCCTTCTCAGCAGTGCCATGCTATGGGTTACCTACATACCTACCTTTGGGTTTACCACCTCTAAAGTAAATTGAATAAATATAATCATACCTTTTTTTCTTTTTTTTTTTTCACTATTTTATTTCAAACTTTGAGGTGCTCATATAAAGATCTCCAGTGAGATCTATGAAAAGCAGTATGTGCAAGTCTTCCTATGCCCAAGAATAATGATTTTCAATTGTGGCTGCACTTAGGACTTTCTAAGTAATTACAATAATATATTTGTGTGTACACTGTTTAAGAATCATTCCTCTAAGCTAACCAGGGGGGATTCTGAGTTGCTTTACCTTTTCAAAGTGCATACCTAAACAGCCTGGACCATTCCCTCCTGCCTTATGTGGAGAAATGCTTCCCTTGCTCCCAAACACCCCAGACACTGAACATAAACAAACTTCCTAAGCAGAGATATGTGGGAGGATGATCAGAGCAAAGAAGAATGAGTGTAATTAATATATTTTTTCTCAAAACAATTCTCATCTTCCCCATTTTTTTCTAGATGTCACATAGAAGCAGACAGTAAAAAGCTGCTAGAACTGGTTGACCCCTTAGATTTTCATTGTGCTAAGGGAAATCTACCAAAATACTGACAAGGAAATAAATGTATTAACTTCAGATTTATACCGGTTTAACAATGAGGAAAATTTTGATTTTGCTGTCACAATTCAGCTACCCTAGCAGGAAGGTCAATAGTAAATACAGACATTCATTTTATAAAAATGCTATAGGTGATCCCATACTAAGATACTCATTATGGTCAGCGTTTCCCTTGGATATAGTAACACAGTCCTGGCTCACTTTGGCTTAATCCAAAACAGAGAACAATGGCATAAAGAAAAATAATACTTGTTAAACTGAAAAAACAGTTGCTAATTGTACAAAAAATGTCTAGATTATGGAGTTTTATTGTTTTGAATTCTTTTTAGTAATATAAATATATATGACCCTGGAAAATAATCTCAATAAATTAATCATTTTGAATGTGAGGAGACCTCAAAAAGATGAAAGAGTGCAGAAATACAATTCATTCCTGAAGACAATTTAATACAAATATTGCAATTTCATTTTTCTTTGTATTTAATACGTAATTTTTTCAAGCTATCCAGCTTAGAAGCAGAGTCTCTGGAATACTAATAGGCTATAGTTTATACTGTCTTACAAACAACAATATCAGAGTAGGAAAGTCAAAGACCTCAGCACTTTCTATCTCCTGCTCTGAATTTCTGAGCTGGTATGGCTCGTCTGCAGCTCAGAGCAATGTGTGATCTTAGTGGCCTAGAAACAGCCCAAGACAGGGACTGAAGGGAAGGAGGGATGTAGGATCTAAAAATAAAATGCACCTAAAATGAAAAAAAAAAAAAAGAGAAATATCCCCTTTCATAATAAATAATGTTTTTGAGATGAATTAAATTTTTTTCTTGAAATTACAATAATTACTTTCTCTTCACTGACACATGCAGTGTTTGTAAGGTATGCAGCTGAAATGTGCTGCAGGCCCTACCAGACTTTTAGTAGCAAAAGATTCTTTGGGGGAGTGTTACTGCATGTAATTTGTGGAGTAGTGCCAGGAAATGTGCTGTGGAAACTTTAAAACGGTGCCTTTTTCCTTCATGTGTTATTTCCGCTGCCTAGAAGAGCACAACTCATAGTAATTCTAAAAAGGGCAACAAGGATAATTGGGTTCCTGCTGCTACACGTGTTTATCACTGAGCCACTGCCAGATGTAGGACATATGCTACAAATGGTCTCCTTATCCCCAAAAGAAAAAAAAAACCCACCCAAACCAAAGCCCCTCAGCTTTCCCCATCTCCATGCAGAAATAGAGCACTGGGAGAAAAGCCAGGAAGGTTTTTCAGCTTTGATACCCCTACCTCCTAAATTAGTGCTTTTAGTCAACTGATGGTTACAGATGAGGGATTGTTTTAATTTTGAACATGGGATAAAAAGCCAAAGCTTTTCATGAGAAATTTAGAGACTGTGTGTGGTTTTAGATGTGTACATAAAAGTTTATACAGCTCATGGCTTTGTATGTGGCTAGTGAGGGTTGGATTATGGCTCAAATTTCAGTATTGGGTATTTTTTACATTGGGAGGTGTTGTTTGACTGGATGCTTTTGCTCAACATTTAAAAATCAAAGCTTTCTTTTGACTTTGCTCAAAATGAAAGCAGTTGCAAAGAGAACCATAGAATCATGTTTAATTCAGATAGTTTTGGGTAAAGAAGTTCACCAGACTCAAAGAAGTAAGAAAAGGCTCTTTTGGTTTTGTATTTTAATAATGGTATTTGGTAAAACTTTAAAATAGGTTTCAGCTTTCAATTATTAAAAATTAGTGAAATGCTTTAATTTCTTTAAAACATACATTTAGAAACTACTGTCTTCTAAGAGCTGGAACACAGATAGAATCTTTATCTACCAACCCAGGGACTCTACAAAAGTTATTTAATCTCACCATGAGCCTTTCTTCTTCATCTGCAGAAGCAGAAATCCTGTTGTGCTGTGAAAGTAGTGAAGTAGTCCAAGATTATTACAAGACTTTTGCAACAGATACGAAACATATGATGGGAAATAGGGATCTCTCAGGTTCATGTGTGTGGACTAGCACGAGAAACCCACTAGTTTTCTCCCTGTTAACAGATTGTAGACAGTACTCAACTCTCACCTGAAAAAAAAACCCAAAGTGAAACAGTATTATATGATTTCTTTTAGTACAGGTCTCTGAACAGCCTCAGGGGCGATGCTAAACTTCTGTAGAAATAAAAATTATATTCCAGGCATAGAAATGCTTGCAGTCTGTGGACTGATAGGTAAGGAAAAGCTGAGGCAAGTGTAGTCAGTGGTGATCAGCAAGTGAGGAATGAGTGTTTTGCAAAAAGATATGAACAACCAGAAAGAAATGTAAGTTAGAAGGTAATGCTGTAATTAAATGGAGCTGTTGGAGGTCGGGGGTGTGGGGGAGGTACTGGGAGATAGACCCTGCATAGCTCCAGGGCAAAGGGATAATGCAACAAGAAATGTTGCTTCATTTTTTGTTTTATTATCATTTGCCTCTAGATGACATTCTGAATAGATGGTTTGTGATTCAAGTGCACTGAAATATTATTTTTGTTAACACAAGTGCTAGACAAAATAATGTTTTGAAAATGTCAAGCCATTTCTAAATGGCATGTACTGTATGGACACAATTTATCTCTCAAAATGCAAATATAGATGTGATTCATATATATTCATTGAGAGGGAAATAAAGGTGTTCTTAAAGACAAAACAAAGTTTATTTATAGAATCACAGAATTATAGAAGGATTTGGGTTGGAAGGGATCTTTTAAAGGCCATCTAGTCCAAGCCACCTGCAATGAGCAGGGGCACCTTCAACTACATCAGGAGCTGTCCAACCTGACCTTAAATGTTACCCAGAATGGGACATTCATTACCTTTCTGGGCAACCCATTCCAGTGTCTCACAACCCTCAGCAGAAAAAATTTCTTCCTTATATCCAGTCTAATTTTGCCATCTTAGATTTTAAACCATTATCTCTTGTCCTATTGCAGCAGGCCCTACCCTAAAAAGTTTCCACCCATCTTTCTTATAGACCCTCTTTAAATACTGACAGGCTTCAATGAGGTCACCCAAGAGCCTTCTTTTCTCTTATCCTTTATCCAGTGCAGTATCTGTACAATAAGGGATTTATTTTCACTTTAAATTTTATATTTTAGAATACTGTGTTTAAAGTAACACAAAGAATTTGTTGTATAAGTGAGAAATAACACAGCTCTGAGAAGAATGTCAATTTATCAATTGAAACTGAGAGAAGGGAAGTTGAAAACCCAAAAAACTATGTTTTTCTGCAAAACCTGTTTTGGTGATAATTGCATATCCGTTCTTTTTAATATTAGAAAGAGACTAGGAGAAACTATTTTTAAAGCTCTGACATCATAGAATTGTTTGACTACAAAAGAAAAATAATTTTAGTATCAGGAATGTTCCCCTGCACTTTTTCTTTTGCCAAGATGAATGACTACACGGAAACCTTGTCAACAGCTTGAACTCTGTCCAGAAAAAATAGGAAGTAAGTGTTGTTCCTGGAAAAATTATATCCTGCAGGTAGCACCACTCACCAAGGAGAAAAAGTGTGCCTGGCACAAAGTAATGGCTTCTGTTCTTTTGGGCAAATGAAGTGCCTCAATGAATATCCTGGATTTTTATTGGTGATTCAGCACATGAGTTCTGGCAGCTGATTAGAAATCAAGAGGAGTAAGGGATGATTATGCTTCAGAAAACACATCCCAGGGCCTTCTATGTTTTCAGAAACATGACATGAAGTCACATAGCCATAGCATTTAGACAAAATAGAAGAGGTATCTTACAGCCCCACAACTGCTTCAGACAAAATTATTGGCCATAATTTGTTGTTACGGTGCAGTGCTAGCAGACTTTGTGTTGTGCTCAAGATTCCTCATCTTCATGCTTTGTATTTTGTCACTGTGTTGTCAGCACTGCTCAAATTCAGATTATTATGGTGTATCTGCTGGGCTGTTTCTGTGGTGCCCTTTTCTGGAAGATTTATTCCTTTATAGACAAGGCTCATTAGCTCTGCAAACCAAAAAATGCTGAGGCACAGCAAGAGACCTGAATATAATCTTCATCTAAACCGAAAACTAAACTTAAACCTTGGATTTTCAGTCTGTTATTTGAAGGACACTGACAATGACAATTTGAAGGCCAATGACACCACTCTCATTGCTCCCCCAGGAAGATTAGATAAGACTCCCTCAAAAGAAAAGTAAATGCATGCTCTGGGTCTGCTGAAGATAAAGCAAAATGCTCCACATGTAGGTAGATTCTCTCTTTTGATCTACCCAAAATCTTTAGTAGTACATGGGTATATAAGTCATTAGCTGTGACAAAGTTCTCTAAAGACAGAGCATGCCTCTTTGAACAAGCACCCCCAAGTTTCAAGAGGCTTAGAAAAAGATCTGATTAGGTCAGGAAAACAACTCCAAATATTAAGATTGGTTTGTTTTTCTCCAGGTGATGTTACATTAGTTACAAAGTCTCTCTGCTGGTCGGCATTAGAATCTGCGAATACCTTTTCTCATCAGTATATTTAGTACAACATGAACATTTTGCTATTTATTATCTGTGCAGAACCACTGACCACCTCAACACAAAGCACCAAATTACCTTTTTGGATGGAAAAAAAGCAAAGTTAAATTTCTTGTGAGTTTGAACAAAAAATGTTTTTAGCAAAGTGTAAGTAGAAAATTCTCTTTGAAGTGACTTGTATTTTGACAAGAAGACATACAATTTCATGCCAAGAAATACTGTGCAGATTACTTCTTGGAACATGTCATAATTTCTATATCCATGTTTTGAATCTTAAAATAAATGACTAGGAAGTACATTTACAATTCTATATCTGAGTTAATTCTAGAGGAATACTTTGATTTTTGATCCCTTATGCTCTATTGATGATACCTTTTTGACTTCCCAGAGAGGACAATGCTACCTAAAATGCAGGATAGTTGCTGGAATCCATTTTAGTTATCTCCTCTTGCTCCCTCTGAGCTGAAATTGCCAGATGAGCACTCTAATGGATTCTTATGTGTTTTTTAGTGTGAACTGCCATCAATTAGGAAGTAGGCTGAGACCATCAAACTCATTTTAATTAGAACCTCTGATTGGATTCATGCCAAGATCCCAAAGGTAAAAAACTAGTGCAGACATTCGCCATCTTTTCCAAGTCAAAAACTGAATTTTAGTCAGTTCTCCTTCCTCAGTTTAGCATTTGCTTTCTTGGTGTATGTGCTTGTGTATGAGGTTAAAATTTATTTTCCTTGGCAGGAAGTGGAGATATTCCTACATAGACTGAGCTGAGAGCATCCCATTATTCCATCCCTGTCATACACCATTCCATTTACACTGGCAGGCAGAAAAGCAATTTTATCTCTCACACTTCCATTTTATTTATTTAATTTCTAATGAGTTTCAGCGATGCTCCATTCCCAAGGCACATTACCTTCCATTATAACCACAATACACTATAATATTTAAAATAATAATAGAGAATAATAATAATAGCTTATTTGTAATCATCAGGCTCATTCTGTCTTAAATCTGTTCTTACAAAGTCTGACAACTGTATCCTGGTAATAGGAAGATCTAGCCTCTGGATGTTTCAGCTTGGAAGTATAATTTATTATTATTATTATTATTATTATTATTATTATTATTATTATTATTATTATTACTATTTTAAGCTTCACAATCTGTGATTTGAAATTCATGCTTAGAATTCAGTTAGCCATAACCAGTTATCTGAAAGGGAAAATTGTTTCCTGTATAGCCAGGAAAATGCACAAATGAGCTTTTCCTGACACTGGAAATATCTGTGTGTTGAATGCATTTGTATGTATAGAGAACTCCACACATAATGTTCTCCAGAATAACCTTTGTATTGAATAGATTTGAGAGCAGTGAACCTTACAAACAGAATGATAGCTGAGGGATAGTTTTGGAGTTCATACCAAAAAAAAAAAAAAAAATCTATAGGATCCCATGTAAATAGCTGGAGGCTGGAGGAATTAGACAGAGAAAAATGATGTCTGCTCAGGGAATAGACAGTTCAGACCATGTTGTTGACCCATTAAGTCACCTATGACAGTACCGAGACAGAAGCCAGGGGACTTCAGTTCAATCCTCAATTAGGTCATCCAATCAAAACGTGTTTAGGAACATAACTAACCAGAGGAGTCGCAGGATGTCTCAACTCCTGCCCTTTCTGTCCCACAACTGAATTTCTGTCAGCCATGTCAGGAATAAAACAGAGACCACTGCTGCACCAACAGCTTGTGGTTGCACTAAAACATTGTTTAGGTACAAATATATGCTCATATTGATGTCATGTTTCAAGACTTTGATGAGACTTAAACTAATTTACAACCCAATAAGTGTAAGGAGTTATTGAAGCAGTGTTACACACATTATTCTTTTATCCATGGCTTAACTTTTTGGTTTGATTTTAGGCCAGAATCCAATCTTAGAAGTATTTTAGGGAAGTGCTTCCAAAGTTAGATGTCATGACAGGGGCAAGCCAAATCCCCAAAACCAGGAATTAATAGTTCTCAATGACATTTCAAGGAGATTTGGGGGATTTGGTGACACTAAATACATTTCAGAATAACTAACCATTGTTACAGAATGGTTCAGAAACAATTTTAAAACCTTAAGTCAATTCTGTCTTGTGAAAAAGCCGATATTTGGACATGTAATTTTTTGTACATTACATGCAAATTCTGATAAGCTGGTAGGTCCAGGTTCTTTGAAAAGAAAATCATTTTAAAGGATCAAAATGTTCAGTGCTAAAATGAAGAAGAGAGAGCTTTAATTTCCTAATTATTTTTTGAGGTTATGTTTAGAAGAAAGCTAAAAAATTTGTCTTATTGTTTCCTGAAGTGTTTTCAGTTATTGACATCTTAATCCCTACAGATGAGTTCCTTTTCTAGGGAAGGATTTCTTTTAACCTTTGTGTATGACACTTAACTTGAAGTATATTGATAGTTGCTTATGAAAATAATTTCCCCTGCAGTTTTTTGTGATTTAAAATTATGCTTATTGTTTCATTTTCTTGTGGGTTTTTAATATTATGGCCAAAATTTTTTGATCACTGGGGGAAAGCAAATAACAACTCAAATGGGCACTGAGTCATTGCAGATCCAAAAGCTAATAACTTCCTTCACTAAACTAACTCCATATTCTTCCTGAATCAAATGTTCTTTGCCTAGCCTCTTTTTTTAATTAGATGTGTAATCATAGCAGGTTTTGATTACAGTAAAACAGGTAAAGCTCTCCTGAGACCAGCCCATGTATGGTCATAAGCATATGCTCGGAGGTGGAAATAAGACAGTAGACCTGGGGGACTGTGGTTCTTACTCAGGATCAGACATCCCTTATATGTCAAATTTGCAGGGGAGAACAACTAACTGGAAGCCTCATCATCTGACTCCTATCTATACTGATTCTTTTAGACAAAATTTTACTGATTTTTATGGACAAAATTTTAGAGCAGTGCAGAGCAAAATACTTCCAGGCAAAGCAATTCTTCTCTGGAGAGCATATCCTCTTAGTGTTGCAGCCTTTATTTAGCAAAAGCATTTTTCTCCACTCCAGCTTGTGAATCTTTAACTGAGTCAAGGAAATAATGTGATGTTCAGCAGACTCCAGTCAACTAAGATTACATTCTTTGTACCATGAGAGTAAGGGGAAAAAAACACATTTGTTGAGACCAAAGGGCACACAGAGGCAGCCCCGGAGTAATTCAAACATAAACAGGAAAGAAACTTGATAGAAAAGCCTGGCACTGGTCCATGTCAAGGCTAATTACTGCCACTTTGTTCATGCAAAGTTCTGAATTAATAAGGTAGAAGGAAAAGGGAATAGAGAGTGTGCACTTCAAGGGCACAGCTTCATCTTTACAATTCTTTGCTTGCTCTTGCAAACCGAAGAAGCCATAAGAGCTGTTTCACAAAAAATATGTTGGTTTAGACACACTGTCGAAAAAAAAAGCAATTCTGATTTTGTTGACATTAGAATCAAACAGTTTTTAGGTAGGATTTAACAGTTATTTTTGCCTTATATTTCATTAGTCGGAAACAGTGGCAGGTTTGTTTTGCAGTAGGTCAATTTATCTGTCTAGCATTATGCAACTAAGCAGTCAATTAGTTTTCTCCTACAAATATCAGTAATTCTAAAGTGCTTTTTCTCTGTTTAGCATTCAAACATGTTGAATACTGTAATTACTTCAGTAAAATGGCAGCTGTAGGATTTAAATGGGTAAGATAAAATATGTTCAATTTTTTTTTAAATAGAAACATGGATATAAAACAATCTTCCTTTTCAGAAATTTTGGCATGGCCTTGAAAATCCTGCTGCAAAGGATAGGTCACTAGTATTGTATACAATCCTTCTGGAGGCAGTAGGCTACCTGAGTGATGAATTCTAAGAGGGAAGAGAGAATTTTTTACCAATGGAAGGTTTTTCCAGAAATGCAAGCCCATAATTTCCATTGGATGTGTCAGAGGACATTGACACTGGAGTGAAAAACCATGAAACTGGTTGAGCAAATGGCCAAACTCTGAGATTTTCACAAAAGTAAGAAAAAAATCATTTACCAAACGGCTTTCTCATGAGTGTAGTCCAAAAAGAGCTGTTTCTGTTAAGGCTATTTCTGTAATACTCTAAAACAGAGATGTGTGTCTGTGTGTGCACACAGCCATTATCTCTGAGAAGAAAAAAACAGTCCTGAGAGCTGACAGACCATTGATAACCATTATCTGTTTAATTTTTCCTTGAACTTAAGGCTGAACAAGAAAGGCTACAGGTTTATCCACACACCCTTTTGATGTTTCATTGGCTGCTTTTGTCAAAGTGGAATGTTTGAAAGCCAGGAACCAGAAAGATGCAGTAACTTTGCGTAACGTGTGTGATATCACTTTCTGCTATTTGTAGGTAAAAACATGCATTTTTTACTAATGGCTTGAGATAGCCATAAGAGGATTTTATGTGTGCAGCCTCACACACCCTACATATCTGGTCAGTGCCAAGTGTGCAGGGTTCTCAGAGTTCAAAAATATCTATAACTTGGATCTGTTGCTTGAGTGACATCATTCAAGCCATTTTAGCACATTTTATGTAGGCAATATGAATACCACATTTTAAATTTGCCCAGGCCTTCTTGCCATTTTTATGTCAAGAGTTGGAAAGTACTCGAAATTAGATCCTTTAGTTTCAGTCCTGCTTACTCTTCTGCATGTATGGAAAATGTGGTTACTCTACAAACTGGCCTTTTTAGTGTGTGCACAAGTTTGTGTTCTCAAGGCCAAGAGCATTTGATACTTCCAGGCAGATTAAGAGCCATTCTAACAGCATAAATGCAGGACACAGTATGAAGGCAAAGACAAATCTACTGTTTCTCTGAAGGCTGTTAAAAACTGTGATTTTTGGCAAACCTATCCATTACTGTGTTAAACTATAACAGAGATATGTTCAGAGGGGAAACAGTATCCCCTTTGTTGAGCAAAGAAAAAAAAAATCCTGTTTCCAAGCTGCCCTTATAAATTCTTACTGAACCCTTTCAAGTAGTTTGCCAAGACATTAGGCAGTTTTAGGAGAACACTGGGGTGCAGATTAATTCTTAATAAATTGATTGATATCCCTACAAGTAAGCAAGCAAGCTGTGTGCTCAAATGCCATTTGGGTCCCGTGTATCTGACGGCTCCTTGTATAAATTATGGTTTCATTCTTTAAAAGACCAGTGTGTCATCTGTATTAAAAGTCTTCAAGAGCTTACAGTTGTTTCACATTATAGCTTATTGTATTACAGTTCTGGTATATTCTTTCTATAAGTAATCTCCTGGGAGCCAGAGAAATAGGAGCCCTTCAGAGTGCAACGACAATGACTTTTCCATGTTTCCGTTCTGCACTGTGCTGGTGGGGGAGCAACTGGAAGAGACTAATGGAAGCTTCCCAGGCACCCAGGTTTCTTAACATTTGATTCAATTTTCAGTAGGTTTGGATTTTTATTTTGAAAAGAGAGCTCGGGGAGACTGGTGGTTCCTCACAGACAGTAAATATTCACATCTCAGCCATCATTAACTCCCAGAAATCTAAAACTCAGCTTCAGTTGGTCTGGCTGGGTCTGGGGGTTGGTTTCTGACCAGCACTCCCAAAGTGGCTTAAAATTATCAGATAGATTTAAAAAAATAATAAAAAAACCACCCTCCCCAAAAAAAACCAACAAAAAGCCAAAAAAACACCACAAAAAATACCACAAAAAAACAGGATGAAAAACAACTTCAGGGGTAAAATTAACTCTACAGGTAAACATGTATTACCATACACATTTCCAGTGGAAAAGTGTGAAGAACCTGTATGTAAATTTCAATAGCATTAATTTAATCCCATTGAAAGTTGTCCATGTATGTGTTTCAGATGTTTGATAAGGAGCTCTAAGAAAAATGATATTTCATTTGTTTCAGACATGCATTTCTTAGGAATAAGGATATTTTTTTACAGCAGCCACAACATGAGAAGTCACTGAATTTTGAATGGGCAGGTGGTTGGGTTTTATAATCAGTGTGATCTTTTTCTATTTTTCAGCCTGTAATTTTTGACACACAGGAAACAAATTATTGAATGAAAGCCTAAACTGAATTTATGATATGCACAATTAAAAATATAGTTAATTTAAAGGAAAATGTCTCGTAGGCACCATTAAAAGCCTTATTAGAAATGAAACTATCCAATGAAATGAAACTATCATACATTAAAAATGAGGGGGAGGGAGGGGGATGATGACACTGTGGCTGGACACAAAGTGTCCACCAAAACTGTCCCCTTCTCACCTGGACATCTGGACAGGGGAGAGAAAATACAATGAAAGGCTTATGGATGGAGGTAAGGACCAGGAGAGATCACTCACCTGTCCCAGGTAAAACAGACTTTACTCAGGGCAAAATTAATTTGTCAGCCATCAAATCACAATAAGATAATGAGAAATAACCTAAACCTTAAAACCTTTCACCCACATTTCCCTCCTTTTCAAGCTCATCTTCACTCCCAGCTTTGTGCATGTATTGTCTCTGCTGCTTCTTCCTCATGTAGCTCTTGCTCCACCTATAAAAACTTTGCCATGAAAACTCAATAAACACTTTAGTTTTATTTTTTTTTACCATGTCTTTATATCATAAGACTTCTATTCATTAATTGTCTGTGAGTTAGCTATTTCCATGGTTATTTTTCATCCTTTCACATTACTTTTTGAAGACTATGGATACTACTGCAATTTCCAGTTTCCAAGGAAAAGCTTGTTTAATAGGTTGAAAATGAAGATCCTGATTTTGCTTCTAGGCCAAATCTCAAACCTGGTCTCTGTTTGTAATAAAGAAATAGCAGCCTGTCCAGAGATGCCAGGGATTAGCACCCACATAAGTGTGACTGCATTCACACCTGAGTTTTATTTTGCAGATTACATGTCAGTACCATTATTCCAGCAGCTGGAATAATGGCAAGGGCAAAGCCAAGGCACCTCATCTGAGTGTGTTGCAGCAAGCCTCTGAAACCTGAGATTGTATCTGGTGTCTTCATCTACTCTAGCATCTAAAGTAAGCCCCTTATCTCTTTGGAAAGAAGTGAGCTTCTGAAAAGCATGGTGCTAGAGTATTGAAAATAACTGGCATGAGTGGGCAAGGAAGAACAGTTACTGAGCAGCAAAATCTTAAGGATTTCCTTTATTAAAACATGTCTTTGAAAATATCTTACAAGTAAGGTTTTGCAGAAAAGGCATTAATGCTCTTATATACTAACACTTCCATGGATATATTTAATTATTTTTTATTAATCTGATTTTGCTCTCAAATATTCTTCAAATATACTTTTTACTCTCTGAATGCCTCTTATTATTGCATGTGTAGGCTTCTTCTGTTTTCTTTAGTTTTTATCTTTCTGCATATAAAAATAAAAATCTTTTGTGGCACCCAGAAAATGATACCTCATCTGTTCTCATCCAGGCTTCATGTACACTGCAAAAAACTCTGTGCTGACATCTAACTCAAAACTACACGGGCTGTGGCATCACATTGTTCTTTTCCAGCCTGTTAAAATCTATTCCCTCCTGTTGAAATACATCTTTCCTATATGGAGAATCCAAATAGTTTATATAGGAAGAATTTTTTTTTCCATTTTCTTAATAGAACCCTATAATAAGGATGGGATACCATAGGGGCTACTTTATTGGCTTGTTAGAATGCAGTACATTGATCCCAACTGCTAAATCATTTTTATGGCACATTAACAGTATCATGACATCAGGAAACATATCTTTCAGCTTGAGGGACCTCTTTCCAAACCAAATGCATCCCACATGAACACTGAAAACAAATCATATCAGTCTATTCTACAGTGGAATAATAGAGGCCATTTTCAGTCTTTAAAAGTTTTTGCTCAAATGGGTCCTTGCTCAGACTTGGGATTACATTTAAAGGTTTGGAAATACCTGAGGTTTTATCTAAGCTTCGTGTTACTCCCTTAGCTTAAAAATGTTTGCTTGCTTGGTTGGTTTGGGTTGGGGTTTTTTTTGTTTGTTTTTTGGTGGGTTTTTTTGTTGTGTCATTTTTGGGGGTTTTTTGTTTGATTGGTTTTGTTGTTGTTGCTGGTTTTATTTTGGGGTATTTTTGGTTTTGTTTCTTTCCTTTTGGTGGAATGCACTGGTTTATTAATCATATATTGATGAAAAGCACATGAATTCTGGAGTAAATTTTTATTACTTCTTGGTATCTGACATCACTGTGCAGGAAAGGAAGATGGAGAAAGCAGGGGATGGTTTGGCCTTCCTGTATTTCAGAATATGTGTGGCACTCTTAATCAGATCATTGGGATAGGGAAAAAAGTATTGCAGTAACTAGGTTTTGACTATCACAAATACTTTGTAACAAATACTTCTTAAGCATCTGATTCTGATGTTAGATTAGCAAGAAGCTTCACTTCATATTGAGAAGGTCTCTACTCAGCATTTATATACAGATTTACCTCTCAAAGAATGAGCCTTGTTTATCTCTTTTTTTTTTTCTTTATTCATATAATTTCTTCTACTGTTTGTTAATAATGACAGTTGCCCTCTATTTCAAAAGAAATAGAAATCAAAACAATGACTACTGAAAAAACAATAACAAAACAGTAACTACTGAAACAGCAAACACCTGCAGGCTTCATTATTGCCTGCAGCCTTCCTTTGATATGTAGTCTCCATATTAGCAAATTAAGCCTCCAAATTAGCAAATTAATATGAAAGTGGCTGGGATGGAGAAGGCTGAAGAAAATAATCTGAATATACTTTTAATATGTTCTCTTATGCACTATTAAATCAGACATGATATCACCTTTGTAAAAGCATATGGATCCTAAGAAAGCAGAGCCAGTGAACCTAATCCAAATTTCTAAGAAAAACATCAGGCATCTTCTCAGAAAGGACATGCTGCCTGATAATACCCAAATTTATCTCCCATTTCAGCCTGAGCTTGTTATTAACATCTTACATTCCCCTTTTATTGAAGAGAAATACTTGGGCAAGTTCTGTATCTGTTATAAACTATCAAAGTTTATACGAACCAATTGCATTAAGTAAAGTATGAGAATCATCCACTTTTATTTTACTGTTTCTCTAGGGTAAAAAAGGTCTCCTTCACTCTTCAAATAACTTAATTGTTAGTACCATGTATGCTAGTTTCTTAGTTGTTTCCTATTCTGCAGGGAGAACCTGGGGCCTGTGCAAAAAGAAAGTGAAATGATTGTGTTTCCTACTTGTTTTCCCAGGCTCCTGGTTCTCCATATCTCCTGATGTAATGACCAACCCATTGAACAAGAGACTCAAATAATTAACTTCTCAGTGATGACTATTGCATGATAAAATAGGGGAAAATAGTCTGATCAGTAGGTAATCATTCATTAGGTACAG